>NW_028181437.1:135000-172500 GCF_964211825.1 Aythya ferina
TTCTTCAAAACCCACAATCCACTCCCATTTAGCTTAACGACCAACGAGAACCCAACAAAACCCAACGGAGACCCCAAAAACGTCAAAAACACCCCAAAAAAGAACTGGTTCAACCCCAACAACGAAAGAAAACCCCAAAAGCCATAGATCCACACCAAAAGTCCCCCTAAACCAACCTGAAGTTCTCCAAAACCCACAATTTACCATTTTCCGCCACGATGACCAACGAGTACACAACAAAACCCAACGGAGACCCCCAAACACCTCAAAAATTTCCCAAAAAAGAACGGGACCACCCCAAGAAACAGAAGAAAACACCAAAAAACATGACTCTGCCCCAAAAGTCCCCCTAAACCTACCTGATGTTCTCCAAAAGCCACAATTTACACTTTTTCACCATGATGACCAACAAGAACCCAACTAAAACCCAACGGAGACCCCAAAACACGTCATAAACACCCCAAAAAAGAACAGGATCACCCAAAAAAAAACAGAAGAAAAAACCAAATACCATGAATCCACCCCAAAATTCCCCTAAACCTACCTGAAGTTCTCCAAAACACACAATTTACACTTTTCCACCACCATGACCACGGAAAACCCAAGGAACACCAACGGAGACCCCAAAACACATCAAAAACACCCCAAAAAAGAACGGGATCACCCCCAAAAACAAAAGAAAATCCCCCAAAACCATAGATCCAATCCCAAAACCAACCTAAACCTACCTGATGTTCTCCAAAACCAACAATTTACCCTTTTCCACCATGATGACCACGGAAAACGCAACGAAACCCAATGGAGACCCCAAAACACGTCAAAAACACCCCCAAAATGAACTGGATCACCCCCCCCCCAAAAAAAAAAAAAAAAAAAAAAGAAGAAAACCCCATATATCATGAATCCACCCCAAAAGTCCCCCTAAACCTACCTGATTTTCTCCAAAACCCACAATTTACACTTTTCCACCATGATGACCACGGAAAACCCAACGAAACCCAACAAAGAACCCAAAACACGTCAGAAACACCCCAAAAATGAATTCGATCACCCCAAAACTGGAACAAAATCCCCCAAAACCATAGATCCACCCCAAAAACACCCTAAATCTACCTGATGTTCTCCAAAACCCACAATTTACACTTTTCCACCATGATGACCACGGAAAACCCAACGAAACCCAACGGAGAACCCAAAACACGTCAAAAACACCCCAAACAAGAACAGGATCACCCCAAAACCAAAGAAAACCCCAAAAAGCACGGATCCAATCCCAAAACCACTCTAAACGTACCTGATGTTCTCCAAATCCAAATGTGCACTCCCAACCACCATAAAACCCATTAGGAATTCAACGAAACCCAACGGAAACCCCAAAACACGTCAAAAACACCCCAAAAAAGAACTGAATCAGAAGAAAAAACACCAAAAACTATGAATTTCCCCGCAAAACCACCCTAAACTCACCTGATCTTCTTCAAAACCCACAATCCACTCCCATTTCCCTTAAGGACCAACGAGAATCCAACTAAAACCCAACGGAGACCCCAAAACAAGTCAAAAACACCCCAAACAAGAACAGGATAACCCCTAAAAAAGAAAGAAAACCCCAAAAAAACATAGATCCACCCCAAAACCACACTAAACCTACCTGATGTTCTCCAAATCCCAAAGTCCACTCCCAACAAACTTAAAACACATTAGGAAACAACAAAACGCAACGGAAACCCCAAAACACGTCAAAAACACCACAAAAAAAAGCGGGATCACCCCCAAAACCGAAAGAAAACCCTAAAAGCCGTTGATCCACCCCAAAAGTCCCCCTAAACCTACCGGATGTTCTCCAATAACCACAATTTACCCGTTTTCACCATGATGAACAACAAGAACCCAACAAAAACCAACGGAGACCCCAAAACACGTCAAAAACACCCCAAAAAAAGAACTGAATCAGAAGAAAAAACACCAAAAACTATGAATTTCCCCGCAAAACCACCCTAAACTCACCTGATCTTCTTCAAAACCCACAATCCACTCCCATTTCCCTTAAGGACCAACGAGAATCCAACTAAAACCCAACGGAGACCCCAAAACAAGTCAAAAACACCCAAAACAAGAACGGAATCACCCCCAAAACTGGAAGAAAATCCCCAAAAAACATAGATCCACCCCAAAACGACACTAAACCTACCTGATGGTCTCCAAAACACGCAAGTTAAACTTTTCCAACATGATGAAAAACAAGAACCCAACAAAACCCAACGGACAACCCCAAAACACGTCAAAAACACCCCAAAAAAGAACAGGATCACCCCAAAAAACAGAAGAAAACCCCAAATACCATGAATCCACCCCAAAAGTCCCCCTAAACCTACCTGAAGTTCTCCAAAACCCACAATTTACACTTTTCCACCATGATGACAACGGAAAACCCAACGAAACCCAACAAAGAACCCAAAACACGTCAGAAACACCCCAAAAATGAATTCGATCACCCCAAAACTGGAACAAAATCCCCCAAAACCATAGATCCACCCCAAAAACACCCTAAATCTACCTGATGTTCTCCAAAACCCACAATTTACACTTTTCCACCATGATGACCACGGAAAACCCAACGAAACCCAACGGAGAACCCAAAACACGTCAAAAACACCCCAAACAAGAACAGGATCACCCCAAAACCAAAGAAAACCCCAAAAAGCACGGATCCAATCCCAAAACCACTCTAAATGTACCTGATGTTCTCCAAATCCAAATGTGCACTCCCAACCACCATAAAACCCATTAGGAATTCAACGAAACCCAACAGAAACCCCAAAACACGTCAAAAACACCCCAAAAAAGAACTGAATCAGAAGAAAAAACACCAAAAACTATGAATTTCCCCGCAAAACCACCCTAAACTCACCTGATCTTCTTCAAAACCCACAATCCACTCCCATTTCCCTTAAGGACCAACGAGAATCCAACTAAAACCCAACGGAGACCCCAAAACAAGTCAAAAACACCCCAAACAAGAACAGGATAACCCCTAAAAAAGAAAGAAAACCCCCAAAAAACATAGATCCACCCCAAAACCACACTAAACCTACCTGATGGTCTCCAAAACACGCAAGTTAAACTTTTCCAACATGATGAAAAACAAGAACCCAACAAAACCCAACGGACAACCCCAAAGCACGTCAAAAACACCCCAAAAAAGAACAGGATCACCCCAAAAAACAGAAGAAAACCCCAAATACCATGAATCCACCCCAAAAGTCCCCCTAAACCTACCTGAAGTTCTCCAAAACCCACAATTTACCCTTTTCCACCAAGATGCCAACAGAAAACCCAACAAAACTCAACAGAGACATCAAAACATGTCAAAAACACCCCAAAAAAGAACGGGATAACCCCCAAAACTGGAAGAAAATCCCCCAAAAGCATAGATCCAATCCCAAAACCACCCTAAACCTACCTGATGCTCTCCAAATCCCAAAGTCCACTCCCAACCACCATAAAACCCATTAGGAACTCAACAAAACGCAACAGAAACCCCAAAACACCTCAAAAACACCCCAAAAGCAAACCGGATCAGAAGAAAATACGTGATTTAACCCCAAGAAAACCCTTAAACCTACCTGATCTTCTCCAAATCCCAAAATCCACTCCCACCCACCATAAAACCCATTAGGAACTCAACAAAACGCAACGGAAACCACAAAACACGTCAAAAACACCCCAAAAAAGAACTGGATCAGAAGAAAAAAAAACAAAACTATGCATTTCCCTCCCAAATCACCCTAAACTCACCTGATCTTCTTCAAAACCCACAATCCACTCCCATTTAGCTTAACGACCAACGAGAACCCAACAAAACCCAACGGAGACCCCAAAAACGTCAAAAACACCCCAAAAAAGAACTGGTTCAACCCCAACAACGAAAGAAAACCCCAAAAGACATAGATCCACACCAAAAGTCCCCCTAAACCTACCTGATGTTCTCCAAAACCCACAATTTACCATTTTCCGCCACGATGACCAACGAGTACACAACAAAACCCAACGGAGACCCCCAAACACCTCAAAAATTTCCCAAAAAAGAACGGGACCACCCCAAGAAACAGAAGAAAACACCAAAAAACATGACTCTGCCCCAAAAGTCCCCCTAAACCTACCTGATGTTCTCCAAAAGCCACAATTTACACTTTTTCACCATGATGACCAACAAGAACCCAACTAAAACCCAACGGAGACCCCAAAACACGTCATAAACACCCCAAAAAAGAACAGGATCACCCAAAAAAAAACAGAAGAAAAGACCAAATACCATGAATCCACCCCAAAATTCCCCTAAACCTACCTGAAGTTCTCCAAAACACACAATTTACAATTTTCCACCACCATGACCACGGAAAACCCAAGGAACACCAACGGAGACCCCAAAACACGTCAAAAACACCCCAAAAAAGAACGGGATCACCCCCAAAAACAAAAGAAAATCCCCCAAAACCATAGATCCAATCCCAAAACCAACCTAAACCTACCTGATGTTCTCCAAAACCAACAATTTACCCTTTTCCACCATGATGACCACGGAAAACGCAACGAAACCCAATGGAGACCCCAAAACACGTCAAAAACACCCCCAAAATGAACTGGATCACCCCCCCCCAAAAAAAAAAAAAAAAAAAAAAAAAGAAGAAAACCCCATATATCATGAATCCACCCCAAAAGTCCCCCTAAACCTACCTGATTTTCTCCAAAACCCACAATTTACACTTTTCCACCATGATGACAACGGAAAACCCAACGAAACCCAACAAAGAACCCAAAACACGTCAGAAACACCCCAAAAATGAATTCGATCACCCCAAAACTGGAACAAAATCCCCCAAAACCATAGATCCACCCCAAAAACACCCTAAATCTACCTGATGTTCTCCAAAACCCACAATTTACACTTTTCCACCATGATGACCACGGAAAACCCAACGAAACCCAACGGAGAACCCAAAACACGTCAAAAACACCCCAAACAAGAACAGGATCACCCCCAAAACCAAAGAAAACCCCAAAAAGCACGGATCCAATCCCAAAACCACTCTAAACGTACCTGATGTTCTCCAAATCCAAATGTCCACTCCCAACCACCATAAAACCCATTAGGAACTCAACGAAACCCAACGGAAACCCCAAAACACGTCAAAAACACCCCAAAAAAGAACTGAATCAGAAGAAAAAACACCAAAAACTATGAATTTCCCCGCAAAACCACCCTAAACTCACCTGATCTTCTTCAAAACCCACAATCCACTCCCATTTCCCTTAAGGACCAACGAGAATCCAACTAAAACCCAACGGAGACCCCAAAACAAGTCAAAAACACCCCAAACAAGAACGGAATCACCCCCAAAACTGGAAGAAAATCCCCAAAAAACATAGATCCACCCCAAAACCACACTAAACCTACCTGATGGTCTCCAAAACACGCAAGTTAAACTTTTCCAACATGATGAAAAACAAGAACCCAACAAAACCCAACAGAGACCCCAAAACATGTCAAAAACACCCCAGAAAAGAACGGGATCACCCCCAAAACTGGAAGAAAATTCCCCCCCCAAAAAATTTTCACCATGATGACCAACATGAACCAAACGAAAACCCAAAAGGAGACACCAAAACACGTCAAAAACACCCCAAAAAAGAAAGGGATCACCCATAAACTGGAAGAAAATCCCCAAAAAGCACAGATCCAATCCCAAAACCAGCCTAAACCTACCTGATGTTCTCCAAAACACGCAAGTTAAACTTTTCCACCATGATGACCATGGAAAACCCAACGAAACCCAATGGAGACAAAAAACGTGCCAAAAAAAAAAAAAAAAAAAAAAAAAAAAAAAAAAAAGAACAAAAAAGAACAGGATCTCCCCCAAAAACAGAAGAAAAACCCCAATGCCATAGATCCACCCCAAAAGTCCCCCTAAGCCTACCTGATGTTCTCCAAAACCCACAATTTACCCTTTTTCACAATGATGACCAACGAGAACCCAACAAAACCCAACGGACAACCCCAAAACACGTCAAAAACACCCCAAAAAAGAACAGGATCACCCCAAAAAACAGAAGAACACCCCAAATACCATGAATCCACAACAAAAGTCCCCCTAAACCTACCTGAAGTTCTCCAAAACCCACAATTTACCCTTTTCCACCAAGATGCCAACAGAAAACCCAACAAAACCCAACAGAGACATCAAAACATGTCAAAAACACCCCAAAAAAGAACGGGATAACCCCCAAAACTGGAAGAAAATCCCCAAAAAGCATGGATCCAATCCCAAAACCACCCTAAACCTACCTGATCTTCTCCAAATCCCAAAGTCCACTCCCAACCACCATAAAACCCATTAGGAACTCAACAAAACGCAACAGAAACCCCAAAACACCTCAAAAACACCCCAAAAGCAAACCGGATCAGAAGAAAATACGTGATTTAACCCCAAGAAAACCCTTAAACCTACCTGATCTTCTCCAAATCCCAAAATCCACTCCCACCCACCATAAAACCCATTAGGAACTCAACAAAACGCAACGGAAACCCCAAAACACGTCAAAAACACCCCAAAAAAGAACTGGATCAGAAGAAAAAAAAAACAAAACTATGCATTTCCCTCCCAAATCACCCTAAACTCACCTGATCTTCTTCAAAACCCACAATCCACTCCCATTTAGCTTAACGACCAACGAGAACCCAACAAAACCCAACGGAGACCCCAAAAACGTCAAAAACACCCCAAAAAAGAACTGGTTCAACCCCAACAACGAAAGAAAACCCCAAAAGCCATAGATCCACACCAAAAGTCCCCCTAAACCAACCTGAAGTTCTCCAAAACCCACAATTTACCATTTTCCGCCACGATGACCAACGAGTACACAACAAAACCCAACGGAGACCCCCAAACACCTCAAAAATTTCCCAAAAAAGAACGGGACCACCCCAAGAAACAGAAGAAAACACCAAAAAACATGACTCTGCCCCAAAAGTCCCCCTAAACCTACCTGATGTTCTCCAAAACCCACAATTTACACTTTTTCACCATGATGACCAACAAGAACCCAACTAAAACCCAACGGAGACCCCAAAACACGTCATAAACACCCCAAAAAAGAACAGGATCACCCAAAAAAAAACAGAAGAAAAGACCAAATACCATGAATCCACCCCAAAATTCCCCTAAACCTATCTGAAGTTCTCCAAAACACACAATTTACAATTTTCCACCACCATGACCACGGAAAACCCAAGGAACACCAACGGAGACCCCAAAACACGTCAAAAACACCCCAAAAAAGAACGGGATCACCCCCAAAAACAAAAGAAAATCCCCCAAAACCATAGATCCAATCCCAAAACCAACCTAAACCTACCTGATGTTCTCCAAAACCCACAATTTACCCTTTTCCACCATGATGACCACGGAAAACGCAACGAAACCCAATGGAGACCCCAAAACACGTCAAAAACACCCCCAAAATGAACTGGATCACCCCCCCCCCAAAAAAAAAAAAAAAACAGAAGAAAACCCCATATATCATGAATCCACCCCAAAAGTCCCCCTAAACCTACCTGATGTTCTCCAAAACCCACAATTTACACTTTTCCACCATGATGACAACGGAAAACCCAACGAAACCCAACGAAGAACCCAAAACACGGCAGAAACACCCCAAAAATGAATTCGATCACCCCAAAACTGGAACAAAATCCCCCAAAACCATAGATCCACCCCAAAAACACCCTAAATCTACCTGATGTTCTCCAAAACCAACAATTTATACTTTTCCACATTGATGACCATGGAAAACCCAACGAAACCCAACGGAGACCACAAAACACGTCAAAAACACGCCGAAAACACACTGGATCACTAGAAAAAAACAGAAGAAAACCCTAAAAACCATGAATCTGCCCCAAAAGTCCTCATAAACCTACCTGATGTTCTCCAAAACCCACAATTTACACTTTTCCACCATGATGACCACGGAAAGCCCAACGAAACCCAACGGAGAACCCAAAACACGTCAAAAACACCCCAAACAAGAACAGGATCACCCCCAAAACCAAAGAAAACCCCAAAAAGCACGGATCCAATCCCAAAACCACTCTAAACGTACCTGATGTTCTCCAAATCCAAATGTCCACTCCCAACCACCATAAAACCCATTAGGAATTCAACGAAACCCAACGGAAACCCCAAAACACGTCAAAAACACCCCAAAAAAGAACTGAATCAGAAGAAAAAACACCAAAAACTATGAATTTCCCCGCAAAACCACCCTAAACTCACCTGATCTTCTTCAAAACCCACAATCCACTCCCATTTCCCTTAAGGACCAACGAGAATCCAACTAAAACCCAACGGAGACCCCAAAACAAGTCAAAAACACCCCAAAAAAGAAAGGGATCACCCATAAACTGGAAGAAAATCCCCCAAAAGCACAGATCCAATCCCAAAACCAGCCTAAACCTACCTGATGTTCTCCAAAACCCACAAATTTACCCTTTTCCACCATGATGACCATGGAAAACCCAACGAAACCCAACGGAGAACCCAAAACACGTCCAAAACACTCCAAAAAAGATCGGGACCACGCAAAAAACAGAAGAAAACGCTAAAAAAAACAGAAGAATTCCCCCAAAACCATAGATACACCACCCAAAAAAACTTAAAAACACCTGATATTCTCCAAAACTCTCCAAAATTTACACTTTTCCAACATGATGACCAACAAGAACCCAACAAAACCCAACGGACAACCCCAAAACACGTCAAAAACACCCCAAAAAAGAACAGGATCACCCCAAAAAACAGAAGAACACCCCAAATACCATGAATCCACAACAAAAGTCCCCCTAAACCTACCTGATGTTCTCCAAAACCCACAATTTACACTTTTTCACCATGATGACCAACAAGAACCCAACTAAAACCCAACGGAGACCCCAAAACACGTCATAAACACCCCAAAAAAGAACAGGATCACCCAAAAAAAAACAGAAGAAAAGACCAAATACCATGAATCCACCCCAAAATTCCCCTAAACCTATCTGAAGTTCTCCAAAACACACAATTTACAATTTTCCACCACCATGACCACGGAAAACCCAAGGAACACCAACGGAGACCCCAAAACACGTCAAAAACACCCCAAAAAAGAACGGGATCACCCCCAAAAACAAAAGAAAATCCCCCAAAACCATAGATCCAATCCCAAAACCAACCTAAACCTACCTGATGTTCTCCAAAACCCACAATTTACCCTTTTCCACCATGATGACCACGGAAAACGCAACGAAACCCAATGGAGACCCCAAAACACGTCAAAAACACCCCCAAAATGAACTGGATCACCCCCCCCCCAAAAAAAAAAAAAAAACAGAAGAAAACCCCATATATCATGAATCCACCCCAAAAGTCCCCCTAAACCTACCTGATGTTCTCCAAAACCCACAATTTACACTTTTCCACCATGATGACAACGGAAAACCCAACGAAACCCAACGAAGAACCCAAAACACGGCAGAAACACCCCAAAAATGAATTCGATCACCCCAAAACTGGAACAAAATCCCCCAAAACCATAGATCCACCCCAAAAACACCCTAAATCTACCTGATGTTCTCCAAAACCAACAATTTATACTTTTCCACATTGATGACCATGGAAAACCCAACGAAACCCAACGGAGACCACAAAACACGTCAAAAACACGCCGAAAACACACTGGATCACTAGAAAAAAACAGAAGAAAACCCTAAAAACCATGAATCTGCCCCAAAAGTCCTCATAAACCTACCTGATGTTCTCCAAAACCCACAATTTACACTTTTCCACCATGATGACCACGGAAAACCCAACGAAACCCAACGGAGAACCCAAAACACGTCAAAAACACCCCAAACAAGAACAGGATCACCCCCAAAACCAAAGAAAACCCCAAAAAGCACGGATCCAATCCCAAAACCACTCTAAACGTACCTGATGTTCTCCAAATCCAAATGTCCACTCCCAACCACCATAAAACCCATTAGGAATTCAACGAAACCCAACGGAAACCCCAAAACACGTCAAAAACACCCCAAAAAAGAACTGAATCAGAAGAAAAAACACCAAAAACTATGAATTTCCCCGCAAAACCACCCTAAACTCACCTGATCTTCTTCAAAACCCACAATCCACTCCCATTTCCCTTAAGGACCAACGAGAATCCAACTAAAACCCAACGGAGACCCCAAAACAAGTCAAAAACACCCCAAAAAAGAAAGGGATCACCCATAAACTGGAAGAAAATCCCCCAAAAGCACAGATCCAATCCCAAAACCAGCCTAAACCTACCTGATGTTCTCCAAAACCCACAAATTTACCCTTTTCCACCATGATGACCATGGAAAACCCAACGAAACCCAACGGAGAACCCAAAACACGTCCAAAACACTCCAAAAAAGATCGGGACCACGCAAAAAACAGAAGAAAACGCTAAAAAAAACAGAAGAATTCCCCCAAAACCATAGATACACCACCCAAAAAAACTTAAAAACACCTGATATTCTCCAAAACTCTCCAAAATTTACACTTTTCCAACATGATGACCAACAAGAACTCAACAAAACCTAACAGAGACCCAAAAACACATCAAAAACACCCCAAAAAAGAATGGGATCACCCCCAAAAAAAACAGAAAAAAAAAACAAATACCATGAATCCACCCCAAAAGTCCCCCTAAACCTACCTGATGTTCTCCAAAACCCACAATTTACACTTTTCCACCATGATGACCACGGAAAACCCAACGAAACCCAACGGTTTAAAGAAAATTAAGCAAAAGAATTTTCATAGTGTCTAGGCAAGCATTATGCAGCTCCTTACTTCAGCAGGGAGCTTTCGCAACTCCCGCTCCTCAAACAGAACTCCTTGTTTTTATAATACAAAAGACAATGAGCAAACATTTATGGTGTACTACCCTAAGTTTTTGGGTTAGGGTTTTTTGCGTCTTAATGTTTTGGGATTAGGGTTTGGAGCGCCCTAAGTTTTTGGGCTAGGGCTTTGAGCATTCCTAACGTTTTGGGTTGGGTTTGGGTTTTGAGCATCCTAAGATTTTGGGTTGGGGGTTTTAGGCATAGGTCTTCAGGGGTTTAGTGTGGTAAATAGTTTGGGTTAGGTCTGTAGGAGTTTCGAGGTTTTTTTGGCTGTTAGGGCTTGAGGCTTTTTTTGTAAGGGCGGTGAGGGTTCCAGTGAGTGCTGGTAAATGCAGTTCTCGAGCACTCGGCCTGTGATTGGCCATGCTGGCTGTGCGGGGAATGCTGGTAGGTGTAGTTTTCCGGCACTGGGAGGCCATGTTGTGTGCCCAGAGCATGCCGGGAGATGTAGTTCTCGGGACTCCGGACTTCCGGGAGGCCATGTTGCGTTCCCAGAGTATGCCGGGAAATGTAGTTTTCGGATTCGGGACTTCCGGGAGGCCATGTTGAATGCCCAGAGCATACCGGGAGATGTAGTTCTCGGGAACTAGGGTTAGGGTTAGGGGCTAGGGCTGGGGCTAGAGTTAGGGTTTCGGGTGAGGGTTGGGGTTGGGGGTTATTGTTAGGGTTAGTGGTTTAGGGTTAGGCTTAGAAGGTTATGGTTAGGGATAGGTTAGGGGTAGGTTTAGAGGGTTAGGGTAAGGGTTAGGGGTTAGGGGTTGGGACTGTTGTTAGGCTTAGGGTAAGGGTTAGGGTGAGGGTATTAGGGTTGGGGTTCGGGTTCAGATTAGGGTAAGGGTTAGGGCAAAGGTAAGTGTTAGGGTAAGGCTAAGGGTAAGGCTTAGGGTGAGGATAAGGTTTAGGGAAAGGGTTAGGTTTAGGGTAAGGGTAGGGTAAGGATTAGGGTAAGGGTAAGGATTAGGGTTAGGTTTAGGGTAAGAATAAGGGTAAGCTAATGGTTAGGATAAGGGTAAGGGTTAGGGTAAAGGTCTTCATTTGTTAATGCTGAAACGCAGTATGCAATCTGGGACGTCACAGCCAGAGCTGCCTATGGCAAGGTGAGAGAGGAAAAGATGGAGCAGATGTTCTACTCCTAGTTTTTTCTTTATACGTAAATAAAAGTTTGAGCTAATTCCAGTTGGAAGAGTTCCAATTACTTGCTTGGTCATAATGTCTTTTAATATTGAAAGCTGCAGCAAAAGCATGGGGAGTTTTGCTTCTAGAAACACCCTAGTTCTCTTGTCTGCACTATGCATGCTTTTGAGCTAAAACTGATTAAAAAATAAAAAGAAAAATCACACACGCACACACAAAAAAAAAAACCACCACAGCTGCTGCTGCTGCTCTCTTCCTACTTCCTTGTGCTTTGCCCCTACCCTTCCCAGGTGATTGGATTTGGGTGCTAGTTGGGGCCAAATGGTATGTGAGTCCCAGGCATCCCCTCAGAGAGCTCATTCTGCTTGGGCTGCTCTTTGGGGTGTTTGTTTTTCCTTCGGTCAGTTGCAGGCTTCTTCAGGTGGATGAGAGTTTATGGACTGATGCGTTTCCAAGTAGCGAGGGGTACGCACATCTTTTTGAGGTAACAGCTAGTAGGATCTGTTAGAATAAACTAATGTAGTATTGATGCCTTTATTGCATGCAGTTCTTTATCAGGTGAGTAACTGTTGCGAGTAACTGAAGTCAATGTTACTTGGTGTGTTTGCTATGCAGTGCCTGTGTGGACTATTGCACGAGACACAGCTTTCTGACATCTGGCCCAGCAACTACTAAATAAGGGGAGGGGAGAAGCTGAAGAACGACCAAAGGACAAAGCCTGGGAGGAAGACTACGAGCCTTCAGTACGAGCGGCCCCCAGAGGGACCACCGGAGACTGATAACGCCTGCACCAGTGGGAGGGTTTGGATTCTGGGAACTAATTAGAATAACCCTGCCTTTTGTAGAAGTAGTAATGAATATGTATCAGCCTAGCAGCATAAAAACCAGCCGCCTGATGTAACTTGTGTGCGTCTTGGTGGAGCAGAGACTCCTGGCGCACCCAGCGCTGCTTGCTTACCTCTATTCCTTTAATAAATCATAAACATTAATTGTAAGCCTATTTGGGACTCGGTCATTTATTACAAGTGGGACCTCCCGATGGGTGGAAGCTGTCGGGATAGCTCGGGATGCTGAGGCGTGGTGCTGCAAGGAGGTTGGTGGTCGGTGGCGCCCTGGGGCAGGCCGAATTGGGAGGGGGCGAGGCGGCGGGTGGTCGGTGGCTTCTGTGGAAAAGGAGCTTGTATGGGGGGGCTGCGCATTCAGAGGAACCTTGACAGGCTGCAGATAGGGGCAGGCAGGAACCTTTTGAAGTTCAGGAGAGGGAAATGCCAAGCCCTACCCCTAGGGAGAAACACCTCTGTTTACCAGCACTGGCTAGCTCGATACTGAATAAGCATTTCTTCATGGAAGGGGTGCTTTGCTATTAGAACAGGCTGCCCGGGGGAAGTGGTAAGAGACCCGATCCTTAAAAGTATTGAAGAGACATGTGGACATAGCCCGGGAGTCCGGCCTCCGGCAGGGCGGGAGCTGGCTCTTCCGAGCCCCTGTGCTCCGGTCTTGTGCGACGCGTTTGCAAGCAGCACCGGGTGCCGGGTCCGACATCGGACGGTGCGGGGACGGCGATTCCGGGGCCGTCGGCTAGCGGGGGCCGGCTATGTCGTGTCCCGGGGATCCGACTTCAGGGGGCGTGGGGGCCGGCCGTGCAGTGAAGCGGGGGGCTGGCGTCCGCCGGCTTCCCAGAGAGCGGGCTTTCGGTGCCGTGCGGTTCGGTGGCCGGCCGTCCCGAAACCCTGGGCACCGGTCTTGTGCTAGACTCAGCGGGCTCCGGGGCCGAACTCGGCTTCTCGGGGCCGGCGGTCGCGGTGTCCAGGTGTCCCGCCTCGGGCGGCGCGGGGCCGGCTGTCCCTAGCAGCTGGGTTCCCAAGAGCTTCTGGGCTCCCAAGCGTCGCCCAAGACCGGATCCCAGAGAATCGGGACGGCCGGCCACACCGCTGCGACTAGCACAAGCGTCTCCCGACAACGGAGCCCAGGAGCTTGCGAGGGTCAGATTCCGCGCCCCGGGATAGAGAAACGGGGAGCGCGGGTCGGCCGGCCGCAGCTTCGCACGGGACCGAACCCCCTGTCTCCGGCACGGCCAGACCCCGAGCCGGCAGACAGCAGCCTCCCGCTTCACGGCACAGTCGGCCCCCAACCCGCCCGAGTTCTGATCGCCGGGACACGGGACAGCCGGCCGCGCCGCCCGAGGCCGGACACCTGGAGCCCGGGACCGCCGTCCCTGACAAAGCCAAAGTCGGACCCGGACCCCGCTGCGGCTAGCACACGCGTCGCCCAGGACCGCAGCCTAGGACCTCGGGACGGTCGCATCCCGCGCCTCCGGCAGGAGCTACCCGGGAGGGCAGGACGGCCTGCCGCAGCTCCGCAAGAGACCGAACCTGCTGCATTCCGGGACGGCCAGAGCCCGAGCCGGTGGGCAGCAGCCTCCCGCTTCACGGCTCGGCAGGCACCCACGTCGCCCGACTTCGGACCCACGGGACAGCCGGCACCCGCGCCGCCGGAGGCGGGACACACGGGCCTCGGGATCGCCGTCCCCGAACCGCACGAAGTCACACACGGTCTCCGGTGCGTCCAGCACACGCATCGCAAAGACCGGAGCCCAGATTATAGGATCAGCCAGCCCCGCGCCGCCCGAGGAAGGACCGGGAACCCGGTGCGCTTGGCACATGCGTCGCCCAAGAACGGCACCCAGGGCCGCGGGATGGTCGTGCGTCACGCAGCCCGAGTTCGGACCCCCGGAACACGGGACAGCCGGCACCCGTGCCTGGCTCTTAGGGACTTGGAAAGAGTCCTGATGCTGTGCCAGCACTATGCAGCAATAGGCACAACACTGGAGTGATTTCAGTGTTGTTCCAGCTACGAGTGCAGAGTACAGCACTGTGCGGGCTGCTGCAGGGAAACGGTGACTCCAGCTCAGACAGACGCAACACAACTTCCACCCCTTATTCCATAACATTTGTGTCACAATCAGGTACAGTTTAGTATATAGATGGTCTCATCACCACAGTTTTCTGTCCATTGAAGCATTTTTATGTCTGTACTTCTCTTTATTCTATAGGTCTTTTCCCAAAATGCTTATAAAAACTGTTGATGGTTTCACCATCATCTGTCAAAGTGGTCACTCAGGGCAGGCGAAGTTGGTTTTCTTGACACCAGCACCAGCTTAGCTCACATCACTGTTGCACTTGCCTGGTTCCTTGCAAAGTTGACCTTTCATTGGTTCTGCAGTGTCCTCCTACAACACATAACTTGGATGACAGATTAATTTTCTCCCAGTGTTAAATCTCCTTGAGGCACACACTTGATATCCCTATCTTTCTGCATCACCCACTAGGTATACCCTGGACCTTGGGCAAAGACAATCCCACGAGTGGGTTTGCCTTTTCCCATGGCAGGGGCAACCCACACCGCCTTCCCCATCCACTTCCCCACATGCACTACAATGACTTCAGCTTCTCCCACAGTGTGTAGGGGTTTTGTTTCAGCAGGACCAGCACGGCTTTCAGACCCCCTGTTGTTAAGTAACCAAGTGGCCTCTGGTAGGTTTATATCCTAATGTTTCCATGTCGCAGCACCCAATGCTCGCAGCATAGTTTTTAACAGTCCATTGTACCTCTCAATCTTCCCAGAGGCTTGTGGGATCCCAGCTGCTTGGCTTCGTTGCCTTCTAGCTGTTGGGTATTGGCCCCACTATCCCAGTGTCAAAGCAGCCAAGTGAGGATGTGCTCACCTGGACGGCGACTGAAGGCTTTTCGTATTTCTCGCAGCTCACTCAAGGATAGAGACCGAGTAGTTTCTGATTCATCTATGATTTCAGTCTCCGTGATGTTGCCGTGATAACGCTGCTTTAGAGCCGCTTGCCTTTTCCTCTTCTCCCTCATCCATAGGAGGAGCTCCTTCCCTTATTAAACGACCTGATCTCCGTTTCCACTGTTTTGTCTTTACTACGGGGGCGACTGATACCAAAGATGGTCGGTCCTCTGGGGTGATCACAGTGTGTGCTGTCTCATCATCAAATTCAAGAACCTCCCTATCCCCTTGAGGGTGCTGGGCAATGTTAATTGACATCTGATAGGCGTAAGCCAGACCCCAGCAGAGTGCAGCCAGCTAGTGGAGTTCTCTAGTATTGCCAGGGTCAGGGCATACATCTTTCAAACATTCTACCAACTTTCTTGGATTTTGTACTTGTTCAGGGGTGAAATTTAGAACCATTGGAGGAGAAAACCGTGATAGGTACCTGCCCAAATCCCCCCACACACCTTGCCACCCACAACTTTGTCTGGGGACAGGTCCTTGGATAATATTCTTTATAAACTGCTTTGCCTTGGGGAAGAAGACAAACACTACACCTAGTAAGAGGAGGATAATATCTCACCAGGGGTATCCAAGATACTGAAAGGCTGCTGTAATTAGCCCACAGGGAGAAAAGTAGAAGACACCACACCCGATATTATTCACTGATTGACTGCTGGGGGCAAAAAAGAAGGCACTGTAATTCTTAATATTGTCAATAAGATAATCTCCAGGAGACCAGGAGGATAACAATGCTGGGCTTGAATACCAAACCAAACTGGAGGCCAGTATGTTACAGCACAACATGATAAAAAAAACAAGCACAGACTTCAACATTTTCTCAGATCGGATGTAAAGGAAAAAAGAAAACAGAGAGTGGGCTACATACAACATATCCACAGAGAAAAGTATTACCAGAAAACCGAGCATTATGACAACCAATATGTTAGTTGTAAATACTTCAATCAATACTACTGTTATCTCAACCCTCGAGCCCCACGTTGGGCGCCAAAAAGGACAGTGGTGGTTTTACTCAGGTGGGCAGCCGAGCTCCACCACAACCACTCCCTCACTCCCCCTCTCCTCAAAGAGGGAGGGGGAGAAAATACAACACAATCCCGGGGCACGGGATTCTGTCCTCCGGTGGCGCGGGTGCCAGTTGTCCTGTGTTCCGGGGGTCCGAACTCGGGCTGCGTGACGCACGACCATCCCGCGGCCCTGGGTGCCGTTCTTGGGCGACGCATGTGCCAAGCGCACCGGGTTCCCGGTCCTTCCTCGGGCGGCGCGGGGCTGGCTGATCCTATAATCTGGGCTCCGGTCTTTGCGAAGCGTGTGCTGGACGCACCGGAGACCGTGTGTGACTTCGTGCGGTTCGGGGACGGCGATCCCGAGGCCCGTGTGTCCGGCCTCCGGCGGCGCGGGTGCCGGCTGTCCCGTGGGTCCGAAGTCGGGCGACGTGGGTGCCTGCCGAGCCGTGAAGCGGGAGGCTGCTGCCCACCGGCTCGGGCTCTGGCCGTCCCGGAATGCAGCAGGTTCGGTCTCTTGCGGAGCTGCGGCAGGCCGTCCTGCCCTCCCGGGTAGCTCCTGCCGGAGGCGCGGGATGCGACCGTCCCGAGGTCCTAGGCTGCGGTCCTGGGCGACGCGTGTGCTAGCCGCAGCGGGGGCCGGGTCCGACTTTGGCTTTGTCAGGGACGGCGGTCCCGGGCTCCAGGTGTCCGGCCTCGGGCGGCGCGGCCGGCTGTCCCGTGTCCCGGCGATCAGAACTCGGGCGGGTTGGGGGCCGACTGTGCCGTGAAGCGGGAGGCTGCTGTCTGCCGGCTCGGGGTCTGGCCGTGCCGGAGACAGGGGGTTCGGTCCCGTGCGAAGCTGCGGCCGGCCGACCCGCGCTCCCCGTTTCTCTATCCCGGGGCGCGGAATCTGACCCTCGCAAGCTCCTGGGCTCCGTTGTCGGGAGACGCTTGTGCTAGTCGCAGCGGTGCGGCCGGCCGTCCCGATTCTCTGGGATCCGGTCTTGGGCGACGCTTGGGAGCCCAGAAGCTCTTGGGAACCCAGCTGCTAGGGACAGCCGGCCCCGCGCCGCCCGAGGCGGGACACCTGGACACCGCGACCGCCGGCCCCGAGAAGCCGAGTTCGGCCCCGGAGCCCGCGGAGTCTAGCACAAGACCGGTGCCCAGGGTTTCGGGACGGCCGGCCACCGAACCGCACGGCACCGAAAGCCCGCTCTCTGGGAAGCCGGCGGACGCCAGCCCCCCGCTTCACTGCACGGCCGGCCCCCACGCCCCCTGAAGTCGGATCCCCGGGACACGACATAGCCGGCCCCCGCTAGCCGACGGCCCCGGAATCGCCGTCCCCGCACCGTCCGATGTCGGACCCGGCACCCGGTGCTGCTTGCAAACGCGTCGCACAAGACCGGAGCACAGGGGCTCGGAAGAGCCAGCTCCCGCCCTGCCGGAGGCCGGACTCCCGGGCTATGTCCACATGTCTCTTCAATACTTTTAAGGATCGGGTCTCTTACCACTTCCCCCGGGCAGCCTGTTCTAATAGCAAAGCACCCCTTCCATGAAGAAATGCTTATTCAGTATCGAGCTAGCCAGTGCTGGTAAACAGAGGTGTTTCTCCCTAGGGGTAGGGCTTGGCATTTCCCTCTCCTGAACTTCAAAAGGTTCCTGCCTGCCCCTATCTGCAGCCTGTCAAGGTTCCTCTGAATGCGCAGCCCCCCCATACAAGCGCCTTTTCCACAGAAGCCACCGACCACCCGCCGCCTCGCCCCCTCCCAATTCGGCCTGCCCCAGGGCGCCACCGACCACCAACCTCCTTGCAGCACCACGCCTCAGCATCCCGAGCTATCCCGACAGCTTCCACCCATCGGGAGGTCCCACTTGTAATAAATGACCGAGTCCCAAATAGGCTTACAATTAATGTTTATGATTTATTAAAGGAATAGAGGTAAGCAAGCAGCGCTGGGTGCGCCAGGAGTCTCTGCTCCACCAAGACGCACACAAGTTACATCAGGCGGCTGGTTTTTATGCTGCTAGGCTGATACATATTCATTACTACTTCTACAAAAGGCAGGGTTATTCTAATTAGTTCCCAGAATCCAAACCCTCCCACTGGTGCAGGCGTTATCAGTCTCCGGTGGTCCCTCTGGGGGCCGCTCGTACTGAAGGCTCGTAGTCTTCCTCCCAGGCTTTGTCCTTTGGTCGTTCTTCAGCTTCTCCCCTCCCCTTATTTAGTAGTTGCTGGGCCAGATGTCAGAAAGCTGTGTCTCGTGCAATAGTCCACACAGGCACTGCATAGCAAACACACCAAGTAACATTGACTTCAGTTACTCGCAACAGTTACTCACCTGATAAAGAACTGCATGCAATAAAGGCATCAATACTACATTAGTTTATTCTAACAGATCCTACTAGCTGTTACCTCAAAAAGATGTGCGTACCCCTCGCTACTTGGAAACGCATCAGTCCATAAACTCTCATCCACCTGAAGAAGCCTGCAACTGACCGAAGGAAAAACAAACACCCCAAAGAGCAGCCCAAGCAGAATGAGCTCTCTGAGGGGATGCCTGGGACTCACATACCATTTGGCCCCGACTAGCACCCAAACCCAATCACCTGGGAAGGGTAGGGGCAAAGCACAAGGAAGTAGGAAGAGAGCAGCAGCAGCAGCTGTGGTGGTTTTTTTTTTGTGTGTGTGCGTGTGTGATTTTTCTTTTTATTTTTTAATCAGTTTTAGCTCAAAAGCATGCATAGTGCAGACAAGAGAACTAGGGTGTTTCTAGAAGCAAAACTCCCCATGCTTTTGCTGCAGCTTTCAATATTAAAAGACATTATGACCAAGCAAGTAATTGGAACTCTTCCAACTGGAATTAGCTCAAACTTTTATTTACGTATAAAGAAAAAACTAGGAGTAGAACATCTGCTCCATCTTTTCCTCTCTCACCTTGCCATAGGCAGCTCTGGCTGTGACGTCCCAGATTGCATACTGCGTTTCAGCATTAACAAATGAAAACCTTTACCCTAACCCTTACCCTTATCCTAACCATTAGCTTACCCTTATTCTTACCCTAAACCTAACCCTAATCCTTACCCTTACCCTAATCCTTACCCTACCCTTACCCTAAACCTAACCCTTTCCCTAAACCTTATCCTCACCCTAAGCCTTACCCTTAGCCTTACCCTAACACTTACCTTTGCCCTAAGCCTTACCCTAATCTGAACCCGAACCCCAACCCTAATACCCTCACCCTAACCCTTACCCTAAGCCTAACAACAGTCCCAACCCCTAACCCCTAACCCTTACCCTAACCCTCTAAACCTACCCCTAACCTATCCCTAACCATAACCTTCTAAGCCTAACCCTAAACCACTAACCCTAACAATAACCCCCAACCCCAACCCTCACCCGAAACCCTAACTCTAGCCCCAGCCCTAGCCCCTAACCCTAACCCTAGTTCCCGAGAACTACATCTCCCGGTATGCTCTGGGCATTCAACATGGCCTCCCGGAAGTCCCGAATCCGAAAACTACATTTCCCGGCATACTCTGGGAACGCAACATGGCCTCCCGGAAGTCCGGAGTCCCGAGAACTACATCTCCCGGCATGCTCTGGGCACACAACATGGCCTCCCAGTGCTGGAAAACTACACCTACCAGCATTCCCCGCACAGCCACCATGGCCAATCACAGGCCGAGTGCTCGAGAACTGCATTTACCAGCACTCACTGGAACCCTCACCGCCCTTACAAAAAAAGCCTCAAGCCCTAACATCCAAAAAAACCTCGAAACTCCTACAGACCTAACCCAAACTATTTACCACACTAAACCCCTGAAGACCTATGCCTAAAACCCCCAACCCAAAATCTTAGGATGCTCAAAACCCAAACCCAACCCAAAACGTTAGGAATGCTCAAAGCCCTAGCCCAAAAACTTAGGGCGCTCCAAACCCTAATCCCAAAACATTAAGACGCAAAAAACCCTAACCCAAAAACTTAGGGTAATACACCATAAATGTTTGCTCATTGTCTTTTGTATTATAAAAACAAGGAGTTCTGTTTGAGGAGCGGGAGTTGCGAAAGCTCCCTGCTGAAGTAAGGAGCTGCATAATGCTTGCCTAGACACAATGAAAATTCTTTTGCTTAATTTTCTTTAAACCGTTGGGTTTCGTTGGGTTTTCCGTGGTCATCATGGTGGAAAAGTGTAAATTGTGGGTTTTGGAGAACATCAGGTAGGTTTAGGGGGACTTTTGGGGTGGATTCATGGTATTTGTTTTTTTTTTCTGTTTTTTTGGGGGTGATCCCATTCTTTTTTGGGGTGTTTTTGATGTGTTTTTGGGTCTCCGTTAGGTTTTGTTGGGTTCTTGTTGGTCATCATGTTGGAAAAGTGTAAATTTTGGAGAGTTTTGGAGAATATCAGGTGTTTTTAAGTTTTTTTGGGTGGTGTATCTATGGTTTTGGGGGAATTCTTCTGTTTTTTTTAGCGTTTTCTTCTGTTTTTTGCGTGGTCCCGATATTTTTGGGGTGTTTTGGACGTGTTTTGGGTTCTCCGTTGGGTTTCGTTGGGTTTTCCATGGTCATCATGGTGGAAAAGGGTAAATTTGTGGGTTTTGGAGAACATCAGGTAGGTTTAGGCTGGTTTTGGGATTGGATCTGTGCTTTTTGGGGATTTTCTTCCAGTTTATGGGTGATCCCTTTCTTTTTTGGGGTGTTTTTGACTTGTTTTGGGGTCTCCGTTGGGTTTTAGTTGGATTCTCGTTGGTCCTTAAGGGAAATGGGAGTGGATTGTGGGTTTTGAAGAAGATCAGGTGAGTTTAGGGTGGTTTTGCGGGGAAATTCATAGTTTTTGGTGTTTTTTCTTCTGATTCAGTTCTTTTTTGGGGTGTTTTTGACGTGTTTTGGGGTCTCCGTTGGTTTTTGTTGGGTTCTTGTTGTTCATCATGGTGAAAACGGGTAAATTGTGGGTATTGGAGAACATCAGGTAGGTTTAGGGGGACTTTTGGGGTGGATCAACGGCTTTTAGGGTTTTCTTTCGGTTTTGGGGGTGATCCCGCTTGTTTTTGTGGTGTTTTTGACGTGTTTTGGGGTTTCCGTTGCGTTTTGTTGATTTCCTAATGTGTTTTAAGTTTGTTGGGAGTGGACTTTGGGATTTGGAGAACATCAGGTAGGTTTAGCGTGGTTTTGGGGTGGATCTATGTTTTTTTGGGGTTTTCTTTCTTTTTTAGGGGTTATCCTGTTCTTGTTTGGGGTGTTTTTGACTTGTTTTGGGGTCTCCGTTGGGTTTTAGTTGGATTCTCGTTGGTCCTTAAGGGAAATGGGAGTGGATTGTGGGTTTTGAAGAAGATCAGGTGAGTTTAGGGTGGTTTTGCGGGGAAATTCATAGTTTTTGGTGTTTTTTCTTCTGATTCAGTTCTTTTTTGGGGTGTTTTTGACGGGTTTTGGGGTTTCCGTTGGGTTTCGTTGAGTTCCTAATGGGTTTTATGGTGGTTGGGAGTGGACATTTGGATTTGGAGAACATCAGGTACGTTTAGAGTGGTTTTGGGATTGGATCCGTGCTTTTTGGGGTTTTCTTTGGTTTTGGGGGTGATCCTGTTCTTGTTTGGGGTGTTTTTGACGTGTTTTGGGTTCTCCGTTGGGTTTCGTTGGGTTTTCCGTGGTCATCATGGTGGAAAAGTGTAAATTGTGGGTTTTGGAGAACATCAGGTAGGTTTATGAGGACTTTTGGGGCAGATTCATGGTTTTTAGGGTTTTCTTCTGTTTTTTTCTAGTGATCCAGTGTGTTTTCGGCGTGTTTTTGACGTGTTTTGTGGTCTCCGTTGGGTTTCGTTGGGTTTTCCGTGGTCATCATGGTGGAAAAGTGTAAATTGTGGGTTTTGGAGAACATCAGGTAGATTTAGGGTGTTTTTGGGGTGGATCTATGGTTTTGGGGGATTTTGTTCCAGTTTTGGGGTGATCGAATTCATTTTTGGGGTGTTTCTGCCGTGTTTTGGGTTCTTCGTTGGGTTTCGTTGGGTTTTCCGTTGTCATCATGGTGGAAAAGTGTAAATTGTGGGTTTTGGAGAACATCAGGTAGGTTTAGGGGGACTTTTGGGGTGGATTCATGATATATGGGGTTTTCTTCTGTTTTTTTTTTTTTTTTTTGGGGGGGGGTGATCCAGTTCATTTTGGGGGTGTTTTTGACGTGTTTTGGGGTCTCCATTGGGTTTCGTTGCGTTTTCCGTGGTCATCATGGTGGAAAAGGGTAAATTGTGGGTTTTGGAGAACATCAGGTAGGTTTAGGTTGGTTTTGGGATTGGATCTATGGTTTTGGGGGATTTTCTTTTGTTTTTGGGGGTGATCCCGTTCTTTTTTGGGGTGTTTTTGACGTGTTTTGGGGTCTCCGTTGGTATTCCTTGGGTTTTCCGTGGTCATGGTGGTGGAAAATTGTAAATTGTGGGTTTTGGAGAACTTCAGGTAGGTTTAGGGGAATTTTGGGGTGGATTCATGGTATTTGGTCTTTTCTTCTGTTTTTTTTGGGTGATCCTGTTCTTTTTTGGGGTGTTTATGACGTGTTTTGGGGTCTCCGTTGGGTTTTAGTTGGGTTCTTGTTGGTCATCATGGTGAAAAAGTGTAAATTGTGGCTTTTGGAGAACATCAGGTAGGTTTAGGGGGACTTTTGGGGCAGAGTCATGTTTTTTGGTGTTTTCTTCTGTTTCTTGGGGTGGTCCCGTTCTTTTTTGGGAAATTTTTGAGGTGTTTGGGGGTCTCCG
Organism: Aythya ferina; assembly: GCF_964211825.1. Lineage (NCBI taxonomy): Eukaryota > Metazoa > Chordata > Aves > Anseriformes > Anatidae > Aythya > Aythya ferina. The sequence goes on from NW_028181437.1 coordinate 158,630, forward strand.
TTGGGTTTTGTTTTGTACTCGTTGGTCATCGTGGTGGAAAATGGTAAATTGTGGGTTTTGGAGAACATCAGGTAGGTTTAGGGTGGTTTTGGGATTGGATCCGTGCTTTTTGGGGATTTTCTTCCAGTTTATGGGTGATCCCTTTCTTTTTGGGGTGTTCTTGACGTGTTTTGGTGTCTCGTTTTGGGTTTTCGTTTGGTTCATGTTGGTCATCCTGGTGAAAAAGTGTAAATTGTGGGTTTTGGAGAACATCAGGTAGGTTTAGGGGGACTTTTGGTGTGGATCTATGGCTTTTGGGGTTTTCTTTCGTTTTTAGGGTTTATCCCGTTCTTGTTTTGGGTGTTTTTGACTTCTTTTGGGGTCTCCGTTGGGTTTCGTTGGGTTTTCCATGGTCATCATGTTGGAAAATTGTAAATTGTGGGTTTTGGAGATCATCAGGTAGGTTTAGGGTGGTTTTGGGGTGGATCTATGATTTTGAAGGATTTTCTTCCAATTTTGGGGGTGATCCCTTTCTTTTTTTTTTTTTTTTTTTTTTTTTTTTTTTTTTTTTTTTTTTTTTTTTTTTTTTTTTTTTTTTTGACGTGTTTTGTGGTCTCCGTTGGGTTTCGTTGGGTTTTCCATGGTCATCAATGTGGAAAAGTGTAAATTGTGGGTTTTGGAGAACTTCAGGTTGGTTTAGGGGGATTTTTGGTGTGGATCTATGTCTTTTGGGGTATTCTTTCGTTGTTGGGGTTGAACCAGTTCTTTTTTGGGGTGTTTTTGACGTTTTTGGGGTCTCCGTTGGTTTTTGTTGGGTTCTCGTTGGTCGTTAAGCTAAATGGGAGTGGATTGTGGGTTTTGAAGAAGATCAGGTGAGTTTAGGGTGATTTGGGAGGGAAATGCATAGTTTTGTTTTTTTTTTCTTCTGATCCAGTTCTTTTTTGGGGTGTTTTTGACGTGTTTTGTGGTTTCCGTTGCGTTTTGTTGAGTTCCTAATGGGTTTTATGGTGGGTGGGAGTGGATTTTGGGATTTGGAGAAGATCAGGTAGGTTTAAGGGTTTTCTTGGGGTTAAATCACGTATTTTCTTCTGATCCGGTTTGCTTTTGGGGTGTTTTTGAGGTGTTTTGGGGTTTCTGTTGCGTTTTGTTGAGTTCCTAATGGGTTTTATGGTGGTAGGGAGTGGACTTTGGGATTTGGAGAAGATCAGGTAGGTTTAGGGTGGTTTTGGGATTGGATCCATGCTTTTTGGGGATTTTCTTCCAGTTTTGGGGGTTATCCCGTTCTTTTTTGGGGTGTTTTTGACATGTTTTGATGTCTCTGTTGGGTTTTGTTGGGTTTTCTGTTGGCATCTTGGTGGAAAAGGGTAAATTGTGGGTTTTGGAGAACTTCGGGTAGGTTTAGGGGGACTTTTGGGGTGGATTCATGGTATTTGGGGTTTTCTTCTGTTTTTTTGGGGAGATCCTGTTCTTTTTTTTTTTTTTTTTTTTTTTTTTTGACATGTTTTTTGTCTCCATTGGGTTTCGTTGGGTTTTCCATGGTCATCATGGTGGAAAAGGGTAAATTTGTGGGTTTTGGAGAACATCAGGTAGGTTTAGGCTGGTTTTGGGATTGGATCTGTGCTTTTTGGGGATTTTCTTCCAGTTTATGGGTGATCCCTTTCTTTTTTGGGGTGTTTTTGACGTGTTTTGGTGTCTCCTTTTGGGTTTTCGTTTGGTTCATGTTGGTCATCATGGTGAAAATTGTAAATTTTTTGGGGGGGAATTTTCTTCCAGTTTTGGGGGTGATCCCGTTCTTTTTTTGGGGTGTTTTTGACATGTTTTGGGGTCTCTGTTGGGTTTTGTTGGGTTCTTGTTTTTCATCATGTTGGAAAAGTTTAACTTGCGTGTTTTGGAGAACATCAGGTAGGTTTAGTGTGGTTTTGGGGTGGATCTATGTTTTTTGGGGATTTTCTTCCAGTTTTGGGGGTGATTCCATTCTTGTTTGGGGTGTTTTTGACTTGTTTTGGGGTCTCCGTTGGGTTTTAGTTGGATTCTCGTTGGTCCTTAAGGGAAATGGGAGTGGATTGTGGGTTTTGAAGAAGATCAGGTGAGTTTAGGGTGGTTTTGCGGGGAAATTCATAGTTTTTGGTGTTTTTTCTTCTGATTCAGTTCTTTTTTGGGGTGTTTTTGACGTGTTTTGGGGTTTCCGTTGGGTTTCGTTGAGTTCCTAATGGGTTTTATGGTGGTTGGGAGTGGACATTTGGATTTGGAGAACATCAGGTACGTTTAGAGTGGTTTTGGGATTGGATCCGTGCTTTTTGGGGTTTTCTTTGGTTTTGGGGGTGATCCTGTTCTTGTTTGGGGTGTTTTTGACGTGTTTTGGGTTCTCCGTTGGGTTTCGTTGGGTTTTCCGTGGTCATCATGGTGGAAAAGTGTAAATTGTGGGTTTTGGAGAACATCAGGTAGGTTTATGAGGACTTTTGGGGCAGATTCATGGTTTTTAGGGTTTTCTTCTGTTTTTTCTAGTGATCCAGTGTGTTTTCGGCGTGTTTTTGACGTGTTTTGTGGTCTCCGTTGGGTTTCGTTGGGTTTTCCGTGGTCATCATGGTGGAAAAGTGTAAATTGTGGGTTTTGGAGAACATCAGGTAGATTTAGGGTGTTTTTGGGGTGGATCTATGGTTTTGGGGGATTTTGTTCCAGTTTTGGGGTGATCGAATTCATTTTTGGGGTGTTTCTGCCGTGTTTTGGGTTCTTCGTTGGGTTTCGTTGGGTTTTCCGTTGTCATCATGGTGGAAAAGTGTAAATTGTGGGTTTTGGAGAACATCAGGTAGGTTTAGGGGGACTTTTGGGGTGGATTCATGATATATGGGGTTTTCTTCTGTTTTTTTTTTTTTTTTTGGGGGGGGGTGATCCAATTCATTTTGGGGGTGTTTTTGACGTGTTTTGGGGTCTCCATTGGGTTTCATTGCGTTTTCCGTGGTCATCATGGTGGAAAAGGGTAAATTGTGGGTTTTGGAGAACATCAGGTAGGTTTAGGTTGGTTTTGGGATTGGATCTATGGTTTTGGGGGATTTTCTTTTGTTTTTGGGGGTGATCCCGTTCTTTTTTGGGGTGTTTTTGACGTGTTTTGGGGTCTCCGTTGGTATTCCTTGGGTTTTCCGTGGTCATGGTGGTGGAAAATTGTAAATTGTGGGTTTTGGAGAACTTCAGGTAGGTTTAGGGGAATTTTGGGGTGGATTCATGGTATTTGGTCTTTTCTTCTGTTTTTTTTGGGTGATCCTGTTCTTTTTTGGGGTGTTTATGACGTGTTTTGGGGTCTCCGTTGGGTTTTAGTTGGGTTCTTGTTGGTCATCATGGTGAAAAAGTGTAAATTGTGGCTTTTGGAGAACATCAGGTAGGTTTAGGGGGACTTTTGGGGCAGAGTCATGTTTTTTGGTGTTTTCTTCTGTTTCTTGGGGTGGTCCCGTTCTTTTTTGGGAAATTTTTGAGGTGTTTGGGGGTCTCCGTTGGGTTTTGTTTTGTACTCGTTGGTCATCGTGGTGGAAAATGGTAAATTGTGGGTTTTGGAGAACATCAGGTAGGTTTAGGGTGGTTTTGGGATTGGATCCGTGCTTTTTGGGGATTTTCTTCCAGTTTATGGGTGATCCCTTTCTTTTTGGGGTGTTCTTGACGTGTTTTGGTGTCTCGTTTTGGGTTTTCGTTTGGTTCATGTTGGTCATCCTGGTGAAAAAGTGTAAATTGTGGGTTTTGGAGAACATCAGGTAGGTTTAGGGGGACTTTTGGTGTGGATCTATGGCTTTTGGGGTTTTCTTTCGTTTTTAGGGTTTATCCCGTTCTTGTTTTGGGTGTTTTTGACTTCTTTTGGGGTCTCCGTTGGGTTTCGTTGGGTTTTCCATGGTCATCATGTTGGAAAATTGTAAATTGTGGGTTTTGGAGATCATCAGGTAGGTTTAGGGTGGTTTTGGGGTGGATCTATGATTTTGAAGGATTTTCTTCCAATTTTGGGGGTGATCCCTTTCTTTTTTTTTTTTTTTTTTTTTTTTTTTTGACGTGTTTTGTGGTCTCCGTTGGGTTTCGTTGGGTTTTCCATGGTCATCAATGTGGAAAAGTGTAAATTGTGGGTTTTGGAGAACTTCAGGTTGGTTTAGGGGGATTTTTGGTGTGGATCTATGTCTTTTGGGGTTTTCTTTCGTTGTTGGGGTTGAACCAGTTCTTTTTTGGGGTGTTTTTGACGTTTTTGGGGTCTCCGTTGGGTTTTGTTGGGTTCTTGTTGTTCATCATGGTGAAAACGGGTAAATTGTGGGTATTGGAGAACATCAGGTAGGTTTAGGGGGACTTTTGGGGTGGATCAACGGCTTTTAGGGTTTTCTTTCGGTTTTGGGGGTGATCCCGCTTGTTTTTGTGGTGTTTTTGACGTGTTTTGGGGTTTCCGTTGCGTTTTGTTGATTTCCTAATGTGTTTTAAGTTTGTTGGGAGTGGACTTTGGGATTTGGAGAACATCAGGTAGGTTTAGCGTGGTTTTGGGGTGGATCTATGTTTTTTTGGGGTTTTCTTTCTTTTTTAGGGGTTATCCTGTTCTTGTTTGGGGTGTTTTTGACTTGTTTTGGGGTCTCCGTTGGGTTTTAGTTGGATTCTCGTTGGTCCTTAAGGGAAATGGGAGTGGATTGTGGGTTTTGAAGAAGATCAGGTGAGTTTAGGGTGGTTTTGCGGGGAAATTCATAGTTTTTGGTGTTTTTTCTTCTGATTCAGTTCTTTTTTGGGGTGTTTTTGACGTGTTTTGGGGTTTCCGTTGGGTTTCGTTGAGTTCCTAATGGGTTTTATGGTGGTTGGGAGTGGACATTTGGATTTGGAGAACATCAGGTACGTTTAGAGTGGTTTTGGGATTGGATCCGTGCTTTTTGGGGTTTTCTTTGGTTTTGGGGGTGATCCTGTTCTTGTTTGGGGTGTTTTTGACGTGTTTTGGGTTCTCCGTTGGGTTTCGTTGGGTTTTCCGTGGTCATCATGGTGGAAAAGTGTAAATTGTGGGTTTTGGAGAACATCAGGTAGGTTTATGAGGACTTTTGGGGCAGATTCATGGTTTTTAGGGTTTTCTTCTGTTTTTTCTAGTGATCCAGTGTGTTTTCGGCGTGTTTTTGACGTGTTTTGTGGTCTCCGTTGGGTTTCGTTGGGTTTTCCGTGGTCATCATGGTGGAAAAGTGTAAATTGTGGGTTTTGGAGAACATCAGGTAGATTTAGGGTGTTTTTGGGGTGGATCTATGGTTTTGGGGGATTTTGTTCCAGTTTTGGGGTGATCGAATTCATTTTTGGGGTGTTTCTGCCGTGTTTTGGGTTCTTCGTTGGGTTTCGTTGGGTTTTCCGTTGTCATCATGGTGGAAAAGTGTAAATTGTGGGTTTTGGAGAACATCAGGTAGGTTTAGGGGGACTTTTGGGGTGGATTCATGATATATGGGGTTTTCTTCTGTTTTTTTTTTTTTTTTTGGGGGGGGGTGATCCAATTCATTTTGGGGGTGTTTTTGACGTGTTTTGGGGTCTCCATTGGGTTTCGTTGCGTTTTCCGTGGTCATCATGGTGGAAAAGGGTAAATTGTGGGTTTTGGAGAACATCAGGTAGGTTTAGGTTGGTTTTGGGATTGGATCTATGGTTTTGGGGGATTTTCTTTTGGTTTTGGGGGTGATCCCGTTCTTTTTTGGGGTGTTTTTGACGTGTTTTGGGGTCTCCGTTGGTATTCCTTGGGTTTTCCGTGGTCATGGTGGTGGAAAATTGTAAATTGTGGGTTTTGGAGAACTTCAGGTAGGTTTAGGGGAATTTTGGGGTGGATTCATGGTATTTGGTCTTTTCTTCTGTTTTTTTTGGGTGATCCTGTTCTTTTTTGGGGTGTTTATGACGTGTTTTGGGGTCTCCGTTGGGTTTTAGTTGGGTTCTTGTTGGTCATCATGGTGAAAAAGTGTAAATTGTGGCTTTTGGAGAACATCAGGTAGGTTTAGGGGGACTTTTGGGGCAGAGTCATGTTTTTTGGTGTTTTCTTCTGTTTCTTGGGGTGGTCCCGTTCTTTTTTGGGAAATTTTTGAGGTGTTTGGGGGTCTCCGTTGGGTTTTGTTTTGTACTCGTTGGTCATCGTGGTGGAAAATGGTAAATTGTGGGTTTTGGAGAACATCAGGTAGGTTTAGGGTGGTTTTGGGATTGGATCCGTGCTTTTTGGGGATTTTCTTCCAGTTTATGGGTGATCCCTTTCTTTTTGGGGTGTTCTTGACGTGTTTTGGTGTCTCGTTTTGGGTTTTCGTTTGGTTCATGTTGGTCATCCTGGTGAAAAAGTGTAAATTGTGGGTTTTGGAGAACATCAGGTAGGTTTAGGGGGACTTTTGGTGTGGATCTATGGCTTTTGGGGTTTTCTTTCGTTTTTAGGGTTTATCCCGTTCTTGTTTTGGGTGTTTTTGACTTCTTTTGGGGTCTCCGTTGGGTTTCGTTGGGTTTTCCATGGTCATCATGTTGGAAAATTGTAAATTGTGGGTTTTGGAGATCATCAGGTAGGTTTAGGGTGGTTTTGGGGTGGATCTATGATTTTGAAGGATTTTCTTCCAATTTTGGGGGTGATCCCTTTCTTTTTTTTTTTTTTTTTTTTTTTTTTTTGACGTGTTTTGTGGTCTCCGTTGGGTTTCGTTGGGTTTTCCATGGTCATCAATGTGGAAAAGTGTAAATTGTGGGTTTTGGAGAACTTCAGGTTGGTTTAGGGGGATTTTTGGTGTGGATCTATGTCTTTTGGGGTTTTCTTTCGTTGTTGGGGTTGAACCAGTTCTTTTTTGGGGTGTTTTTGACGTTTTTGGGGTCTCCGTTGGGTTTTGTTGGGTTCTTGTTGTTCATCATGGTGAAAACGGGTAAATTGTGGGTATTGGAGAACATCAGGTAGGTTTAGGGGGACTTTTGGGGTGGATCAACGGCTTTTAGGGTTTTCTTTCGGTTTTGGGGGTGATCCCGCTTGTTTTTGTGGTGTTTTTGACGTGTTTTGGGGTTTCCGTTGCGTTTTGTTGATTTCCTAATGTGTTTTAAGTTTGTTGGGAGTGGACTTTGGGATTTGGAGAACATCAGGTAGGTTTAGCGTGGTTTTGGGGTGGATCTATGTTTTTTTGGGGTTTTCTTTCTTTTTTAGGGGTTATCCTGTTCTTGTTTGGGGTGTTTTTGACTTGTTTTGGGGTCTCCGTTGGGTTTTAGTTGGATTCTCGTTGGTCCTTAAGGGAAATGGGAGTGGATTGTGGGTTTTGAAGAAGATCAGGTGAGTTTAGGGTGGTTTTGCGGGGAAATTCATAGTTTTTGGTGTTTTTTCTTCTGATTCAGTTCTTTTTTGGGGTGTTTTTGACGTGTTTTGGGGTTTCCGTTGGGTTTCGTTGAGTTCCTAATGGGTTTTATGGTGGTTGGGAGTGGACATTTGGATTTGGAGAACATCAGGTACGTTTAGAGTGGTTTTGGGATTGGATCCGTGCTTTTTGGGGTTTTCTTTGGTTTTGGGGGTGATCCTGTTCTTGTTTGGGGTGTTTTTGACGTGTTTTGGGTTCTCCGTTGGGTTTCGTTGGGTTTTCCGTGGTCATCATGGTGGAAAAGTGTAAATTGTGGGTTTTGGAGAACATCAGGTAGGTTTATGAGGACTTTTGGGGCAGATTCATGGTTTTTAGGGTTTTCTTCTGTTTTTTCTAGTGATCCAGTGTGTTTTCGGCGTGTTTTTGACGTGTTTTGTGGTCTCCGTTGGGTTTCGTTGGGTTTTCCGTGGTCATCATGGTGGAAAAGTGTAAATTGTGGGTTTTGGAGAACATCAGGTAGATTTAGGGTGTTTTTGGGGTGGATCTATGGTTTTGGGGGATTTTGTTCCAGTTTTGGGGTGATCGAATTCATTTTTGGGGTGTTTCTGCCGTGTTTTGGGTTCTTCGTTGGGTTTCGTTGGGTTTTCCGTTGTCATCATGGTGGAAAAGTGTAAATTGTGGGTTTTGGAGAACATCAGGTAGGTTTAGGGGGACTTTTGGGGTGGATTCATGATATATGGGGTTTTCTTCTGTTTTTTTTTTTTTTTTTGGGGGGGGGTGATCCAATTCATTTTGGGGGTGTTTTTGACGTGTTTTGGGGTCTCCATTGGGTTTCGTTGCGTTTTCCGTGGTCATCATGGTGGAAAAGGGTAAATTGTGGGTTTTGGAGAACATCAGGTAGGTTTAGGTTGGTTTTGGGATTGGATCTATGGTTTTGGGGGATTTTCTTTTGTTTTTGGGGGTGATCCCGTTCTTTTTTGGGGTGTTTTTGACGTGTTTTGGGGTCTCCGTTGGTATTCCTTGGGTTTTCCGTGGTCATGGTGGTGGAAAATTGTAAATTGTGGGTTTTGGAGAACTTCAGGTAGGTTTAGGGGAATTTTGGGGTGGATTCATGGTATTTGGTCTTTTCTTCTGTTTTTTTTGGGTGATCCTGTTCTTTTTTGGGGTGTTTATGACGTGTTTTGGGGTCTCCGTTGGGTTTTAGTTGGGTTCTTGTTGGTCATCATGGTGAAAAAGTGTAAATTGTGGCTTTTGGAGAACATCAGGTAGGTTTAGGGGGACTTTTGGGGCAGAGTCATGTTTTTTGGTGTTTTCTTCTGTTTCTTGGGGTGGTCCCGTTCTTTTTTGGGAAATTTTTGAGGTGTTTGGGGGTCTCCGTTGGGTTTTGTTTTGTACTCGTTGGTCATCGTGGTGGAAAATGGTAAATTGTGGGTTTTGGAGAACATCAGGTAGGTTTAGGGTGGTTTTGGGATTGGATCCGTGCTTTTTGGGGATTTTCTTCCAGTTTATGGGTGATCCCTTTCTTTTTGGGGTGTTCTTGACGTGTTTTGGTGTCTCGTTTTGGGTTTTCGTTTGGTTCATGTTGGTCATCCTGGTGAAAAAGTGTAAATTGTGGGTTTTGGAGAACATCAGGTAGGTTTAGGGGGACTTTTGGGGCAGAGTCATGTTTTTTGGTGTTTTCTTCTGTTTCTTGGGGTGGTCCCGTTCTTTTTTGGGAAATTTTTGAGGTGTTTGGGGGTCTCCGTTGGGTTTTGTTTTGTACTCGTTGGTCATCGTGGTGGAAAATGGTAAATTGTGGGTTTTGGAGAACATCAGGTAGGTTTAGGGTGGTTTTGGGATTGGATCCGTGCTTTTTGGGGATTTTCTTCCAGTTTATGGGTGATCCCTTTCTTTTTGGGGTGTTCTTGACGTGTTTTGGTGTCTCGTTTTGGGTTTTCGTTTGGTTCATGTTGGTCATCCTGGTGAAAAAGTGTAAATTGTGGGTTTTGGAGAACATCAGGTAGGTTTAGGGGGACTTTTGGTGTGGATCTATGGCTTTTGGGGTTTTCTTTCGTTTTTAGGGTTTATCCCGTTCTTGTTTTGGGTGTTTTTGACTTCTTTTGGGGTCTCCGTTGGGTTTCGTTGGGTTTTCCATGGTCATCATGTTGGAAAATTGTAAATTGTGGGTTTTGGAGATCATCAGGTAGGTTTAGGGTGGTTTTGGGGTGGATCTATGATTTTGAAGGATTTTCTTCCAATTTTGGGGGTGATCCCTTTCTTTTTTTTTTTTTTTTTTTTTTTTTTTTGACGTGTTTTGTGGTCTCCGTTGGGTTTCGTTGGGTTTTCCATGGTCATCAATGTGGAAAAGTGTAAATTGTGGGTTTTGGAGAACTTCAGGTTGGTTTAGGGGGATTTTTGGTGTGGATCTATGTCTTTTGGGGTTTTCTTTCGTTGTTGGGGTTGAACCAGTTCTTTTTTGGGGTGTTTTTGACGTTTTTGGGGTCTCCGTTGGGTTTTGTTGGGTTCTTGTTGTTCATCATGGTGAAAACGGGTAAATTGTGGGTATTGGAGAACATCAGGTAGGTTTAGGGGGACTTTTGGGGTGGATCAACGGCTTTTAGGGTTTTCTTTCGGTTTTGGGGGTGATCCCGCTTGTTTTTGTGGTGTTTTTGACGTGTTTTGGGGTTTCCGTTGCGTTTTGTTGATTTCCTAATGTGTTTTAAGTTTGTTGGGAGTGGACTTTGGGATTTGGAGAACATCAGGTAGGTTTAGCGTGGTTTTGGGGTGGATCTATGTTTTTTTGGGGTTTTCTTTCTTTTTTAGGGGTTATCCTGTTCTTGTTTGGGGTGTTTTTGACTTGTTTTGGGGTCTCCGTTGGGTTTTAGTTGGATTCTCGTTGGTCCTTAAGGGAAATGGGAGTGGATTGTGGGTTTTGAAGAAGATCAGGTGAGTTTAGGGTGGTTTTGCGGGGAAATTCATAGTTTTTGGTGTTTTTTCTTCTGATTCAGTTCTTTTTTGGGGTGTTTTTGACGTGTTTTGGGGTTTCCGTTGGGTTTCGTTGAGTTCCTAATGGGTTTTATGGTGGTTGGGAGTGGACATTTGGATTTGGAGAACATCAGGTACGTTTAGAGTGGTTTTGGGATTGGATCCGTGCTTTTTGGGGTTTTCTTTGGTTTTGGGGGTGATCCTGTTCTTGTTTGGGGTGTTTTTGACGTGTTTTGGGTTCTCCGTTGGGTTTCGTTGGGTTTTCCGTGGTCATCATGGTGGAAAAGTGTAAATTGTGGGTTTTGGAGATCATCAGGTAGGTTTATGAGGACTTTTGGGGCAGATTCATGGTTTTTAGGGTTTTCTTCTGTTTTTTCTAGTGATCCAGTGTGTTTTCGGCGTGTTTTTGACGTGTTTTGTGGTCTCCGTTGGGTTTCGTTGGGTTTTCCGTGGTCATCATGGTGGAAAAGTGTAAATTGTGGGTTTTGGAGAACATCAGGTAGATTTAGGGTGTTTTTGGGGTGGATCTATGGTTTTGGGGGATTTTGTTCCAGTTTTGGGGTGATCGAATTCATTTTTGGGGTGTTTCTGCCGTGTTTTGGGTTCTTCGTTGGGTTTCGTTGGGTTTTCCGTTGTCATCATGGTGGAAAAGTGTAAATTGTGGGTTTTGGAGAACATCAGGTAGGTTTAGGGGGACTTTTGGGGTGGATTCATGATATATGGGGTTTTCTTCTGTTTTTTTTTTTTTTTTGGGGGGGGGTGATCCAATTCATTTTGGGGGTGTTTTTGACGTGTTTTGGGGTCTCCATTGGGTTTCGTTGCGTTTTCCGTGGTCATCATGGTGGAAAAGGGTAAATTGTGGGTTTTGGAGAACATCAGGTAGGTTTAGGTTGGTTTTGGGATTGGATCTATGGTTTTGGGGGATTTTCTTTTGTTTTTGGGGGTGATCCCGTTCTTTTTTGGGGTGTTTTTGACGTGTTTTGGGGTCTCCGTTGGTATTCCTTGGGTTTTCCGTGGTCATGGTGGTGGAAAATTGTAAATTGTGGGTTTTGGAGAACTTCAGGTAGGTTTAGGGGAATTTTGGGGTGGATTCATGGTATTTGGTCTTTTCTTCTGTTTTTTTTGGGTGATCCTGTTCTTTTTTGGGGTGTTTATGACGTGTTTTGGGGTCTCTGTTGGGTTTTAGTTGGGTTCTTGTTGGTCATCATGGTGAAAAAGTGTAAATTGTGGCTTTTGGAGAACATCAGGTAGGTTTAGGGGGACTTTTGGGGCAGAGTCATGTTTTTTGGTGTTTTCTTCTGTTTCTTGGGGTGGTCCCATTCTTTTTTGGGAAATTTTTGAGGTGTTTGGGGGTCTCCGTTGGGTTTTGTTGTGTATTCGTTGGTCATCGTGGTGGAAAATGGTAAATTGTGGGTTTTGGAGAACATCAGGTAGGTTTAGGCTGGGTTTGGGATTGGATCCGTGCTTTTTGGGGATTTTCTTCCAGTTTATGGGTGATCCCTTTATTTTTGGGGTGTTTTTGACGTGTTTTGGTGTCTCATTTTGGGTTTTCGTTTGGTTCATGTTGGTCATCCTGGTGAAAAAGTGTAAATTGTGGGTTTTGGAGAACATCAGGTAGGTTTAGGGGGACTTTTGGTGTGGATCTATGGCTTTTGGGGTTTTCTTTCGTTTTTAGGGTTTATCCCGTTCTTGTTTTGGGTGTTTTTGACTTCTTTTGGGGTCTCCGTTGGGTTTCGTTGGGTTTTCCATGGTCATCATGTTGGAAAATTGTAAATTGTGGGTTTTGGAGATCATCAGGTAGGTTTAGGGTGGTTTTGGGGTGGATCTATGATTTTGAAGGATTTTCTTCCAATTTTGGGGGTGATCCCTTTCTTTTTTTTTTTTTTTTTTTTTTTTTTTTTTTTTTTTTGACGTGTTTTGTGGTCTCCGTTGGGTTTCGTTGGGTTTTCCATGGTCATCAATGTGGAAAAGTGTAAATTGTGGGTTTTGGAGAGCTTCAGATTGGTTTAGGGGGATTTTTGGTGTGGATCTATGTCTTTTGGGGTTTTCTTTCGTTGTTGGGGTTGAACCAGTTCTTTTTTGGGGTGTTTTTGACGTTTTTGGGGTCTCCGTTGGGTTTTGTTGGGTTCTCGTTGGTCGTTAAGCTAAATGGGAGTGGATTGTGGGTTTTGAAGAAGATCAGGTGAGTTTAGGGTGATTTGGGAGGGAAATGCATAGTTTTGTTTTTTTTTTTCTTCTGATCCAGTTCTTTTTTGGGGTGTTTTTGACGTGTTTTGGGGTTTCCGTTGCGTTTTGTTGAGTTCCTAATGGGTTTTACGGTGGGTGGGAGTGGATTTTGGGATTTGGAGAAGATCAGGTAGGTTTAAGGATTTTCTTGGGGTTAAATCACGTATTTTCTTCTGATCCGGTTTGCTTTTGTGGTGTTTTTGAGGTGTTTTGGGGTTTCTGTTGCGTTTTGTTGAGTTCCTAATGGGTTTTATGGTGGTTGGGAGTGGACTTTGGGATTTGGAGAAGATCAGGTAGGTTTAGGGTGGTTTTGGGATTGGATCCATGCTTTTTGGGGATTTTCTTCCAGTTTGGGGGGTTATCCCGTTCTTTTTTGGGGTGTTTTTGACATGTTTTGATGTCTCTGTTGGGTTTTGTTGGGTTTTCTGTTGGCATCTTGGTGGAAAAGGGTAAATTGTGGGTTTTGGAGAACTTCAGGTAGGTTTAGGGGGACTTTTGGGGTGGATTCATGGTATTTGGGGTTTTCTTCTGTTTTTTGGGGTGATCCTGTTCTTTTTTGGGGTGTTTTTGACGTGTTTTGGGGTTGTCCGTTGGGTTTTGTTGGGTTCTCGTTGGTCATCATTGTGAAAAAGGGTAAATTGTGGGTTTTGGAGAACATCAGGTAGGCTTAGGGGGACTTTTGGGGTGGATCTATGGCATTTGGGTTTTTCTTCTGTTTTTTTGGGGGAGATCCTGTTCTTTTTTGTTTTTTTTTTTTTTTTTTTGACATGTTTTTTGTCTCCATTGGGTTTCGTTGGGTTTTCCATGGTCATCATGGTGGAAAAGGGTAAATTTGTGGGTTTTGGAGAACATCAGGTAGGTTTAGGCTGGTTTTGGGATTGGATCTGTGCTTTTTGGGGATTTTCTTCCAGTTCATGGGTGATCCCTTTCTTTTTTGGGGTGTTTTTGACGTGTTTTGGTGTCTCCTTTTGGGTTTTCGTTTGGTTCATGTTGGTCATCATGGTGAAAATTGTAAATTTTTGGGGGGGGGAATTTTCTTCCAGTTTTGGGGGTGATCCCGTTCTTTTTTGGGGTGTTTTTGACATGTTTTGGGGTCTCTGTTGGGTTTTGTTGGGTTCTTGTTTTTCATCATGTTGGAAAAGTTTAACTTGCGTGTTTTGGAGAACATCAGGTAGGTTTAGTGTCGTTTTGGGGTGGATCTATTTTTTTCGTGTTTTCTTTCGTTTTGGGGTGTTATCCCATTCTTTTTTGGGGTGTTTTTGACGTGTTTTGAGGTCTCCGTTTGTTTTTTTTTTGGGTTTCCATTGGGTTTTCTGGTGGTTGGGAGTGGATTGTACATTTAGGAGAACATCAGGTAGGTTTAAGGGTTTTTTGTGTTGTTAGATCACATTTTTTCTTCTGATTCGGTTCGCTTTTGGGGTGTTTTTGACGTGT
>NW_028181437.1:177500-277500 GCF_964211825.1 Aythya ferina
AACCGTAAATAACTGACCAAAAATAAAACCTTAAGACTCTAACCCTAAAAAACATATCAACACTACAACCCAAAAAACTCTAATACCCTAACACGCTAACCCTGAAACCCTTAAAACCCTAACCCCCAAATCCTTAAAACCCTAACCGTTAAAACTCCAACCCTAAAAACCTTAAAATCCTAAACATAAACCCTGAAACCCCTTACCCTGAAACCCAACCCTAGTGCCCAATCCCTGAAACCTTAAAACCCTGAATCAATCTGTAGCAAATAGCATAGGCTGAGTCGAGGATCTCAGTACAGTAGCATTATTATTCGAGATTACAATGGCGGGTGTCCCACAAGCAGGAGGGTGCCTACTAATTCCATACACAGTTTATACACTTTTTTTTTCTGCCGAGGACCGGGACCCTCCCGACCCTCCCCTGTTTCCCCTTTAACTGTGCTATTCAAGGTTCATAATCTAGCTGGTGCTTCACAGAAAATACACAGCTGCTGGCCTGTTACAAGTCACATTTCTTTTGAGGTTTTTACTCTTTGAGGTGGTAATGTTTCTTACGCCGTGATTTCCACCTAATTGCTGTAAGGATTCTGGTTGTCTGCGTTTTACAAGGTTGTCTGTTATAATAAATAAAAGTCCCAAATAGGATTACAATCAAAGTTTACAATTCACTGAATGAATAGAGGTAAGCAAACAGTGCTGGGTACGCCGGGAGTCTCTGCTCCACCAAGACGCGCACCAGTTATACACCAGTTACCTCCCTTAAGGGATATAGAGAAGCCCTCTCAGATACTTCCGTCCTGCTTCTCCTGCATGTGGCCGGAGGTCGGTCTAATTCTGGTGCTGTTGGTGGTGGAAGCTGGGGCAACGGTGGTACTGGTGGCGATACCACAGCCACCGGAGGGGGAGCCGCCGGGGGTGGATTGTTAGGATATGGAGGTGGTAGCTTATCCAACGGCTCACGTTTATCTTCTTTTTCTTTTTCATGTTCTTCTTGTTCTTCAAATTTCTTACCTGCTTTTAGTGTAAATATTGAGGCTGGAAAAGGACGTGAAGTCCTCCTGATCCATAATCCTGCATAATCGCTTTCTTCCTGGCTAAAAGCTTCCTTTGAATTAACATGGATATTTAAGGCCTGGCAAATCCAGTCTTCGAAGGTTCCAAAAACAGGCCAAAAGACATGTAGTCTTAAAGGCTCCTTTGGCCATTCTGTCACATAATACTGGACCATTTTTAATTTACTTTTTCCTTTTCTGGGGTCCCTATCATTCCAATTTCTAATCGTTATTCCTAATGGACTTTCTGGTGGTATGACTGGTAATTTGCTCCCTTTCTTCTGGTCTCTGGTCTTTGATTTTGTCTGACCCATCTAGGAATTTTACTATGGCAATTCCCATAGCCCTTGGTTACCTTAGTAAGAGTGTCTTGCAGGGGGTCGAGGACCTATCACACACCCACAAGTCCTATAGGAATCCCTTCGGTCCTTCACCGGCCAAGTCCCTCGCGGGAGATTGGAACCGCGGTTAGAAGACCTCCACAATCGCTTCGGAACTAAGTTCCATCTCAGTCACACTCTTACACACACAGGCAACCGAACCCCACCCAACCGAACGGTATACGCTTTAAATGCTTACGACTCCGTCATCTTCGTTCGGATCTTCACACACACAATTATGGGCAAAATATAGTGCTGCAGCTGGCAAGGGAGCTGAAAAAAAGAATCAGAAACTTTGCTTACCTTTATTCAGGTTTAAGATGCCATTAGTTCCGACCTGACTCAAACAGCAGCCACCAAATGGTGGGGGTGCCTCTCCTAGATCAAACCAGAAATCAGGAACCAAAGCCCTCCCGGACGAGAGCCCACTTGTAATAAATGACTGGGTCCCAAATAGGATTGCAATTGAAATTTACAATTTATTAAATGAATAGAGGTAAGCAAGCAGCGCTGGGTGCGCCAGGAGTCTCTGCTCCACCAAGACGCACACAAGTTACATTAGGCGGCTGGTTTTTATGCTGCTAGGCTAATACATATTCATTACTACTTCTACAAAACGCAGGGTTATTCTAATTAGTTCCCAGAATCCAAACCCTCCCACTGGTGCAGGCGTTATCAGTCTCCGGTGGTCCCTCTGGGGGCCGCTCGTACTGAAGGCTCGTAGTCTTCCTCCCAGGCTTTTCTCTTGTCCATCTCCTTTGTCCATCTTGGCTGGATGGCAGACACTTGCATAGTGTCCCATGCAACAGTTGTAATAGTTAGCAGTTATTCTGAAACCCCTTTGTTCTCTTATCCTCTATTGACCGGAATTGCTGGACCATTCCTTTGCAAGATTCAAGAACTATATATATTAACCACTCTGGTTTTCTCAGACTTTTCATCATATCATGCGGCCCTAGCATTGTTCCATATTGACACGAATCAGATGAACTCATTTCACACTGTTAAGCTGTCTTATCACTGCAAGCATATCTCAATACCACCTTCCTTCCCTCTACAGGATGTAACTGCGCAAAAACAACATTTTTATTCCCACAACCTTGATCCCCTTACCCTGAAATCCTTATTCCCCTTAAACCTAACAACTCTAACCACAACCCTAACCCTTATTATCAACCCCCTAACGCTAATGACACTGACCTTAATCCAAACCCCAAACTGCCCCTAACCCCAGACAACCAACAACGAAACACACACACACAAAGATGGAAACTACAAAAAAGGCAAAACCCACGATACAGGCCCCAAATCACAAATACGCAACCAAAATGCTACAGAAAAGCCCCAGATGCAGGCCCCAAATGCTACTGCTAGGCCTCAAAAGCTCAAGATGCATCCCAAAGCAAAAATGCAGACCCCAAACGTTACAGAAAAGCCCCCAAACCCAGGCTGCACAAGTCTACAAGCAGGCCCCAAACTGCCAACAGAAGCAGGCACCAACCACACCCAGATGCAGACCCCAACTGCCCACAAGCAGCTCCTACCCCACCACCCCCTCCCAAGAACTGGACTCCACCCAGACACTGGCCCAAGACCCGGGCCCGCCCCCCGCCATCCCCCCTACCCTCCCCCCCGACACAGGTGTACAAGCAGCTCACAACCCGCCCCTTCAGAGACCGGTCCCACTCCCCCCCCCCCTCCCCAAGACATGGGATGCGGAGGTGTACAACCAACTCCCAACTCCCTCCCCCTCAAAGGGAGGCCCCAAAGACCCCCAAATGGAGGCTCCTAGAGTGAACAAGCACCTCCCAACTCCCCCAGGCACAGGCCCACCCCCCCCCCCCAAACACAGGCCACAGAGGTGTATAAACAGCCCAGACCCCCCTCCAAGACCATGGCCCCTATAGTGTACAAGCAGCTCCCAACCACCCACAGATGCAGGCCCCAACCCTTTTCAAAAGGGAGGCACCTAGAATGCATGAGCAACTCCCAACCCCCCTCAAATAAAGACCCCAAAAGTGTACAAGTAGCTCCCCCCCAGAGACAGGACCCAAAGGTGTACAACCAGTTCCCAACACCCCTGAGACACAGGCCCCAACCCCCTCCCCAGACACAGGGACCCAAATTCTACAAGCAGCTCCCAACCCCTGCCAGGCAGGCCCCCTACCCTATACAAGCAGCTCCCAACCCTCCCCCCCCCCCCCGAGGGAGGCCCCCAAGCCCCCCACAAACACAGGCCCCTACAGTGTACAGGCAGCTCCCAGCCACCCCCAGATGCTGGCCCCAAAGTTGTACAAACAGCTCCCAGCCACCCTGCAGAAACAGATTCCTACATTGTACAAGCAGTTCCCAGCCCGCTAGACACAGGCCCTGACCCCCCACACATGCAGGCCCCAAAGGTGTACAAGCAGCTCCCACCCCTCCCCCAGACGCAGGTCCCAAGCCCCCCCCCCCCAAACACAGGCCCCTACAACCAGCACCTAATCCTAAAATTTAATTATTAAATTAAAGCCAGGAGAGAAACCCGTTAAGGTTAAGTAATATCCTTTGAGGATAGAAGATAGGAAAGGAATTAAAGAGATAATTGATCAATTTTTACAGTATGGATTATTGATTGAATGCGAATCAGAATACAATGCACCCATATTGCCAATTAAAAAGGCAGATGAAAAAGCTATAGGCTAGTTCAGGATTTGAGGGCCATAAATAAAATCTCTGAGGATATACATCCAGTAGTGGCAAACCCTTATACTTTGCTGACTAAATTAAAGAATAGTCAAGTCTGGTTTACCGTACTGGATTTAAAAGATGCCTTCTTCTGCCTAGGCTTAGCCACAGAAAGCCAAAACCTATTTGCCTTTGAATGGGAAAATCCCGATTCAGGCAGAAAGATGCAGCTTACGTGGACATTACTACCTCAAGGATTCAAGAATAGCCCCACTATTTTTGGAAACCAAGTAGCAAGGGAACTCGAAACATGGATACCTTCGGACACTGAAGGTGCTTTGTTACAATATGTAGATGATCTCTTAATAGCTACCGAGACTAAAGGGAGTTGTATTCAATGGACTATAAGTCGTCTTAATTTTCTGGGTTTAAATGGATATCAAGTCTCTTGACAGAAAGTCCAGCTGGCTCAACAAAGTGTGACCTATCTGGGATTTGACATTTCGGAAGGACAACGAGAACTAGGAACTGAACATAAGGAAGTCATTTGCCGGACTCCAGAACCTCAAATAGTAAAGGAGCTACAAAGCTTTTTAGGAATGACAGGTTGGTGTCGCCTTTGGATTTATAATTATGGACTATTGGTAAAGCCTCTATGTGAATTGATAAAGATTAACCAGTCAAAGTTAGTCTGGACTGGAGAAGCACAAAAAGTCTTTAAACAACTTAAACAAGAATTGATGATTTTGAAATATCAAGCAATATTGGTAGAACAGGACGACGTGGAAATTGTGATAATTCATATTGTGAATCTAGCCTCTTTTCTTAGTGATGCTCCGGCACAAGCTGTGATTCACGATTGTTTAGAAACTCTAGAGACTGTGTATTCCAGCCGACCAGACCTTAAGGAGGAGCCCATGGAAGATGCGGAAGAAACTTGGTTCACGGATGGGAGCAGTTTTGTTACGCAAAGACAACGTAAAGCTGGATATGCTATAACAACTACTCAGCAGGTAATCGAGTCTAAGCCTTTACCCCCTGGAACATCAGCTCAAAAGGCGGAGATAGTTGCTCTCACGAGAGCATTGGAACTGGCAGCGGGAAAAAGGGTAAATATTTGGACAGATTCTAAATATACATTCGGCGTGGTACATGCTCATGGAGCAATTTGGAAAGAACATGGATTGCTGACCGCTCAGTGAAAACACAAAGTATGCTGAAGAAATTTTAAAATTGTTAGAGGCTGTAAAACAACCAGAAAAGGTAGCTATCATGCATTGTCAGGGACACCAAAAGGGGAACAGCGATTTTGAAATTGGAAAATCGATTGGCAGAGGCTAAGCAGGCAGCTGAAATAACTGAGGTGAAGGCATTGTCTTTGATACCAGACGGTAAAATCCAAACTATATCCAAATTATACAAAAGAAGACTTAAAATTAATTGAAGATTTGAAAGGTAAAATGAAACCAGATGGATGAGTATATTTAAAAGATAACCACATAGTAATACCCTCTAGTTTGACATGGCCCATAGTTCTTACAGAACACAATAAAACGCATTGGGGAGCTGGCACACTGCATAAGAGCCCGAGTCAGACATTAGTGGGACGATATGATAAAACAAGTAACTCAACAATGTAGCATTTGCTTACACAATAACCCCAATACCAAGGATAGAATAAAATTTGGAATAATCGGTAAAGGAAATTATTCGGGGCAACAGTGGCAAATTGATTTTTCAGAACTCCCTAGAAAAGGGGGGTATCATTATTTACTGGTTCTGACTGACACGTTTTCAGGAAGGCCTGAAGCCTTTCCCTGTCGAACAAACAAAGCAAGAGAAGTGGTTAAAGTCTTGTTAAATGAAATAATACCATGCTTTGGGATTCTAGTAGCAATGTCTTCTGATAGAGTTTCACATCTTTGTGCACAAGTGGTAGAACAGATAAGTAAGATCCTAAAGATAGATTGGCAACTGCATACTCCTTATAGACCACAGGCAAGTGGACAGGTAGAAAAAATGAACCATTTAATTAAACAATAAATAGCTAAAATTGGATAAGAAGCTAATTTGTCATGGCCTCAATCCCTCCCTTTAGCATTACTTGGAATTAGAGTCAAACCTAGAATAAAAGGGAATTTGAGTCCCTTCAAAATCTTATATGGAAGGCCATAGCAATTTCTATTTAGTGGAGAGGACCTAATGCAGTTAGGATCAGAATATTTATATGCTTATATAACTGAACTTCAGAAACAATTAAATAAAGTACATACATTTGTTTTAGGGACCAGGGCTAGAGGGTTGGATCAACCGATCCACCCCTTTAAGCTCGGGGATTATATATATATAAAGACTTTTCCAGGACAACCCGTGCAGGAAAAATGGAAGGAAAGTGGATGGGAGCATACCAAGTATTACTGACAACACACACCGCCATTAAGATTAAGAAGCAAGCAGCTTGGATCCACAATTCAAGGGTGAAGAAGGTCCCGGCGAGGATATAGACCAGCACTCCAATTGGACCAACAAAATTACGGTTTTCCAGATCCTAATGATTGCAGGGGTGCGGTTCTCGGATTTGGGGTGGGCAACTTGGGATGAGAACTTACACCTGACCTTAATACAAACAATTTCTCAAGTAACTAATAAGACGAACTGTTGGGTATGCACCCATCTGCCACAGCATGGGAATAAGGGTGTATCGTTAATCGGGATTCCCTTGCCTGCAAACTTATCTTGGACTAATTTGTGGGAAAACACATCTTGGGGTCGAAAATATTAAGAAGTTTTGGAACTAGAAGTGAGTAGCTTCATGCCGTTAGAATCCTATTATGTATGTGTACAAAGGTGTAACCCGCCAAAGGGTATAGGAAAACAGCATTGTATAAATACGGATACTACTTATGTGGGAAATCAGACATCTTGTAATTGAACAATTGATATTAGTACGACTAGCGGCTGGGCAAATTCAACCAGCTGGACGGTTCCAGAAGGAAAAGGGTGGTATTGGCTATGCAATGATACAGCCCGTAAGGTCTTGCCTGAGAATTGGAAGGGAACTTGCACTCTTGGAGCGGTAGTCCCCAATATGACAGTACATGATGTAGTGCCTCAAGGTTACTTGAGAAATCATATCCGGAGAATCAGATGAAAAATTAACAATCCATTGGTAGAGAGACACACCCCTTTTCATAGTTTTGTGTGATGGTTTGTCACATGGTTAGGAGTGAGTGAATTGGAAAAGGCAATAGTTAATATTTCTGCAATTATAGAGAAGTTAGAAAACAAAATTCTGGATGCTATGAAGGCTCAACAAGAAGAGATATCTAGTTTATCACAGGTAGTATTACAAAAGCAGATGACCCTAGACTTGTTACTGGCCACTCAAGGGGGAGTCTGTACAGTAATAAACACAAGCTGTTGTATGTATGTAGATCAGAGTGGAAGGATCTCTACCGACCTGGAAGAAATATGGAAGCAGACCAGGATCCTACATGAGATCAGTAAAGATGATCTTTCATGGAGTTTTAGTGAAATATGGAATAAGTTAACCTCCTGGTTGCCCAATTTCCAATGGTTGAAACAAGTATTCATTGCTCTAATCGTATTAGTAGTGTTAGGAATATTTGTGTGCATGTTGTTTAGATGCCTGCTTTGTTGTGTTACTGTAAATAATGAAAGTATCTGATGCAAAAGAATTTGCATGGGAAAAGAAAAGGGGGGATTGATTAAGGAGGTATTGGGGAGGCATTGGGGAGGCAAGGACAATCCCCAGACATGGACTGTATATCTCAAAACAAGACACTGAAACTCATGATAAGGAAGCGGCAGACGGACAGAGAAACAAACGTAAGGACTATAAATCTCAAAACTGGACATTGGAATTCATTATAAAGATACAACAAATGGAAGAATTGGCAACAACCAGCTCTCGCAATTAAGAAACATGCCAATTCAGCAGATTCTTGACCAAAGGTGAAAAGTACACTGTGAGGAAGACTCGGGGTCTTCCTCCCAGAGACCCCTGCCCACGTCCCAAAGACCCCTGCCCACAATTCTTGGAAGGCTCTACGCAGGCGCAAGGTGCCAAAAGGCTAATTAGCATAAGAAGCGAGGGAAGGCGGGGATAGGTAATGCATATGTATAGGTGCTTGTAGAATATTGATAGATTGATTGTATAAATTCAAGACTGCTTTCCGCTTTAGGTATTCACGATAGGTGGAGAGATCCCCCGTGCATCCAGCGCTGCAATAAAGAATATACCACTTAAAGGAATTTCGGCTTCGATCTTTGAATCACAACCCCCCTCAAATACAGACCCCAAAAGTGTACAAGTAGCTCCCCCCCTGAGACAGGACCCAAAGGTGTACAACCAGTTCCCAACACCCCTGAGACACAGGCCCCAACCGCCCCCCCAGACACAGCGACCCAAATTCTACAAGCAGCTCCCAACCCCTGCCAGGCACGCCCCCTACCCTATACAAGCAGCTCCCAACCCACCCCCCTGCCCCGAGGGAGGCCCCCAAGCCCCCCACAAACACAGGCCCCTACAGTGTACAGGCAGCTCCCAGCCACCCCCAGATGCTGGCCCCAAAGTTGTACAAACAGCTCCCAGCCACCCTGCAGAAACAGATTCCTACATTGTACAAGCAGTTCCCAGCCCGCTAGACACAGGCCCTGACCCCCCACACATGCAGGCCCCAAAGGTGTACAAGCAGCTCCCACCCCTCCCCCAGACGCAGGTCCCAAGCCCCCCCCCCCCCCCAAACACAGGCCCCTACAACCAGCACCCAACCCCCTACCCCCGATGCCAGGCCCAAAGGTGTAGAAGCAGCTCCAAACCTCCTCCCTCAACCCAGGCTCCAACAGTGTACAAGCACCTCCCAACCAACCCTCCCCTTCCCCCCCGCCCCCCGACACAGGCTCCAAAGGAATACAAAGAGCTCCCACCCCTCCCCCAGATGCTGGTCTCAACCCCCCCCCGCCCCCAGAAGCAGGCCCCAAAGGTGTAGAGTCAGCTCCCAACCCCCTCAATGCCGGCCCCAAGGGTCTACAAGCAGCTCCCCCCTTGCCCCCAGATACCGGCCCCCAGACACAGACCCCAAAAGCCTAATCACAGGCCCTGAACTCTAGAGGCAGGCTCCAAAACCCAGGACAAAGCCCCACTGGTTCGAGACAGGGCCCAAATCCCAGACACAGGCCCCAAACGCTAAACATATGCCAAAAAAAGTATTAGTGCTGGTGCCAAATGTTACAGACAGGCCCAAAAGCCCGAGATGCTCAAGGCTGAGACGTAACTTGGCTTTCTGAATTACTGGAAAGCAGCTTTCATTCTCAGATAATTGTGTGCAGGCTAGATAGGATGGGGCTTCAGGCACCTCTTCACCTGAGGAAACACACTGCCATCAGGCACCGCTGTGCCAGACAAGCTTGTTCTGCTAGAACACCCTACTCAGATGCACTGTGGCATTCAAGTGAACTGCTTTCATGCAAATATAACGACTGATGTTACAACCCACCTTGCCTGTGGCACCTGATGAACAGAAGAGTAAGCCACCGCAGCGCTTCAAAACCATCCCTGCACGTGCCGCTCCTTGTCGCTCTCTGGCCTTATCTCATATCCTTATCCACTTCTGTGGAGAGCCTGCCACGGCACCTGCAAAGCAAGACGGACACCTTTCATAGTCACCTTGTGCTACTTGGTCGTTCTGCTCCAACCCAGCTCATGACCAGCCCCTCTTCTTACACAGCTCTTCAGAGTGCAGTTTGCTCCTTTGAGCCTGTGCGAGACACCTGTGAAAGAAAAAGAAACGCATAGGCCGATGCAGCATCCAAAGACACAGCACAACTAGGTAAGTTACTCTCATCTGCTCCCTTACCTCTGCCGCTTACCAGCCCCCGAGGCAGATGCTTCAATCTACCCTCTTCAAACAGCTACAACACCTCTAAAAGACAAAGAGGGGATGCTTAGAGGAACAGTGAGACCTACAACACAACAACTGCTACATCTGTTCCTCACTCACCTTGCCAGAGGCAGCTCTGCGTGTGACGTCCCAGGTTGTACACTGCGTTACCTAACCCTTACCGTAACCCTTACCCTAACCCTTCTCACCCTTACCATTACCCAAATCCTTACCTTTACTTTTTCCTTACCCTTACTCTTTCCTTTAACCATAACCTTACCCTTACCCTATACCTTACTCCAACCCTTCCCCTTACCTTCCCCTTCCCCTTCCCCTTAACCTAACCCTAAACCTTAAACCTTACCGTAAACCTTACCCTTTCTGCTACACTTACCCTTAGCGTAAATCTAAACCTTACACTTACCCTTAGCCTAACCCTCACCCTTACCATTACCCATACCCTTATTCTTACTCTTATCCTAACCCTTTCCTTTACACTTACGGTTACCATTAACCTTACCCTTACCCTAACACTTATCCTTAACCTAACCCTTACCCTAAACCTTACACTTACTCTTAACATTAACCTTACCCTTAACCTTTAGCTAATACTTAATCTTACGTTTTTCTCACCCTAACCCTATAATTAACCATAACCATTACCCTAACACTTAACCTTACCCTTACAATAAGCCACACAACAACACTTAAATGTACACTTACGCTTAAACTTGCCCTAGCAATTACTCGTACAATTAAAATATTAATTAATTAAATTAAAAAATTTTAATTTAAAATAAATTGAATTAAAAAAATTAAATACCATTATCCTTATACCTTATCCTTAACCCTCACCCTTATCATTACCAATACCCTTACTCTTACACTTATTCTTATACATACAACTTACCCTTTTCCTAACACTTAACCCTAACCTAACTCTAACCCTAAACCTTACCTGAACCCTTTCCAGTACCATTACATTAACCCTTACCCTTAACCTAAACCTTACACTTGCTCTTAACCTTAACCTAATACTTACCTTTACGTTTTCCTCACACTAACCCTAAAATTAACCCTAACCATTACCCTAACAGTTACCCCTAACCTAACCCTTACTCTAACACTTACAGTGACCCGTACACTTAAACATACCCTTACACTTACTCTTACCCTAACCCTTACCCTTATCATAACCCATACTCTAACACATACTTCCACCCGTACCCTTACGCTTTCCGTTACCCTAACTCTTACCCTTACCCTTACCCTTACCCTTACCCTTACCCTTACCCTTACCCTTACTCTTACCCTATCCCTTACCCAATCCCTTACCCTATCCCTTACCCTTAACCTAACCCTAAACCTTACCCTTATCCTAACACTTACCCTTACCGTAAACCTTACCCTTTCTGCTACACTTACCCTTAGCCTAAATCTAAACCTTACACTTAACCTTAGCCTAACCCTCACCCTTACCATTACCCATACCCTTATTCTTACTCTTACCCTAACCCTTACCTTTACACTTACGGTTACCATTAACCTTACCCTTACCCTAACACTTATCCTTAACCTAACCCTTACCCTAAACCTTACCCCAACCCTTACCCTGACCCTTACATTAACCCTAACCCTTACCCTAAACCTTACACTTACTCTTAACCTTAACCTTAGCTGTAACCTAATACTTACCCTTACGTTTCCCTCACCCTAACCCTAAAATTAACCCTAACCATTACCCTAACACTTAACCTTACCCTAACCCTAAAATTACTCGTACAATTACCCTTACGCTTACCCTTACCCTTAACCTAAGCCTAAACCATACAGTAAACCTTACCCTTTCTGCTACACTTACCCTTAGCCTAAATCTAAACCTTACCCTTACCCTTAGCCTAAATCTAAACCTTACTCTTACCCTTAGCCTAATCTTTACCCTTAACCTAACCCTAACCCTAAACCTTATCCCAGCCCTTACCCTGACCCTTACATTAACCCTAACCCTTACCCTATAACTTACACTTACTCTTAACCGTAACCTTACCCTTAACCATTACCCTAACACTTACCCTTACGTTTCCCTCAACCTAACCCGAAAATTAACCCTAACCATTACCCTAACACTTACCCTTACCCTAACCCGAACCGTAACTCTAACCCTTACTGTAACCCTTACCCTGACCCGTACCCTTACACTTACCCTTACCCTAAGCCTTTCCCTTACCATGACCCATACCCTAACACGTACTTGTAGCCTTAACCTTACCGTTCCCCTTACCCTTACCTTTACTGTCTCCGTTACCCTTTACACTTACACTTAACATAAACCTTAACCTTAACCTAAACCTTATCATAAGCCATACAACAACACTTACATGTAAATTTACGCTTGACTTACCCTAGCAATTACTCGTACAATTACCCTTAACCTTACTATTAAGCTAACCCTAAACCTTACCCTTATGATAACACTTACCCTTATCCTAAACCTTACCCTTTCTGCTGCACTTACCGTTTGCCTAATTCTAAATCTTACCCTAACCCTCACCCTTACCTAAATCTAACCATTACCCTAACCTTCACTCTTACCCTTACCATTATACTTACTTTTACCCTTAACCTAAACCTTACCCCAACCCTTACCCTGACCCTTACATTAACCCTAACCCTTACGCTAACCCTAACCCTAACCCTAACCCTAACCCTAACCCTAACCCTGACCCTGACCCTGACCCTGACCCTAACCCTAACCCTAACCCTAACCCTAACCCTTACTCTAAACCTAACCCTTAACCTAAACCTTACACTTAATCTTATCTTTAACCTTACCCTTAAACTAATACATACCCTTACGTTTCCCTCATCATAACCCTAAAATTAACCGTAACCATTACCCTAACACTTATACTTACCTAACCCTAAACCTTACTCTAACTTTTACCCTGAGCCAGAACCTTAGACTTGCCCTTCCCCTTCCCCTTACTAATACCGTTACCATAACCCTTACCCATACACTTACAGTTACCATTAACCTTACCCTTACCCTAACACTTACCCTTACCCTATCCCTTACACTTATCTTATCCATACAAATTACGCTTTCCCTAACACTTAACCTTAACCTAACCCTAACCCTAAACCTTACCTGAACCCTTACTCTGACCCTTACATTAACCCTTACCCTAAAACTTACACTTAACCTTAACCTTACCCTTAACCTTAACCTAATACTTACCCTTACTTTTCCCTCACCCTAACCCTAAAATTAACCCTAACCATTACCCCAACACTTACCCTTACCCTAACCCTTACCCTTACCATAACCCATACTCTAACACATACTTCTACCCGTACCCGTACCCTTACGGTAACTCTTACCCTTACCGTAACCCTTACCCTTACCGTTACCGTGGCCCTTACCCTTACCCTTACCCTTACCCTTACCCTTACCCTTTCCCTTTCCCTTACCCTTACCCTTACCCTTACCCTTACCCTTACCCTAACCCTAAATCTTACCCTTATCCTAACACTTACCCTTACCGTAAACCTTACCCTTTCTGCTACACTTACCCTTAGCGTAAATCTAAACCTTACACTTACCCTTAGCCTTACCCTCACCCTTACCCTTACCGATACCCTTAATCTTACCCTTTCCCGAACCCTTACCTTTACACTTACGGTTACCATTAACCTTACCCTTACCCTAACACTTATCCTTAACCTAACCCTTACCCCAACCCTTACCCTGACCCTTACATTAACCCTAACCCTTACCCTAAACCTTACACTTACTCTTAACCTTAACTTTACCCTTAACATTAACCTAATACTTACGCATACGTTTTCCTGACTTTAACCCTAAAACTAACCCTAACCATTACCCTAACACTTAACCTTACCCTAACCCTAACCCTTACTCTAACCCTTACCCTGACCTGTACCCTTACACTTACCCTTACCCTTATACTCACCCTAATTCTTACCCATACCATAACCCATACCCTAACACATATTTGTACCCTTAACCTTACCGTTACCCTTAACCTTACCCTTACCCTTACTCTATCCCTTACCCTTACGCTTACCCTTAATATAAACCTTACCCTTGACCTTACCCTTACCATAAGCCATACAACAACACTTACATGTACACTTACATGTACACTTACGCTTACACTTACCCTAGCAATTCCTCGTACAATTACCCTTACCCTTACCCTTAACCGAAGCCGAAACATTAAACCTTACAGTAAACCTTACCCTTTCTGCTACACTTACCCTTAGCCTAACCCTCACCCTTACCCTTACCCATACTCTTATTCTTACCCTTACCCTAACCCTTACCTTTACACTTACGGTTACCATTAACCTTACCCTTACCCTAACGCTTATCCTTAACCTAACCCTTACCCTAAACCTTACCCCAACCCTTACCCTGACCCTTACATTAACCCTAACCCTTACCCTAAATCTTACACTTACTCTTAACCTTAACCTTAGCTGTAATCTAATACTTACCCTTACGTTTCCCTCACCCTAACCCTAAAATTAACCCTTACTATTACCCTAACACTTACCCTTACCCTAACCCTTAGTGTAACCCTTACAATGAACCATACGCTTACACATACCCTTACCCTTACTCTTACTCTACCCTTACCCTTACCATAGCCCATACTCTAACACATACTTCTACCCTTAACCTTACTGTTACCCTTACCCTTACTCTATTTGTTACTCTTACGCTTATCCTTAACATAAAACTTACTCTTAACCTTACCCTTACCATAAGCCATAGAACAACACTTACATGTTCACTTACGTTTCCACTTACCCTGGCAACTACTCGTACAATTAAACTTACCCTTACCCTTACCAAACCATTACCCTTACCCTTAACCTAATCCTCAACCTTACACTTATCCTAGCACTTACCCTTACCGTAATCCTTACCCTTTCTGCTACACTTACTCTTTGCCTAATTCTAAACCTTACCCTACACTCACCCTTACACTTATCATGATGCTTACATTAACCCTTAACCTAACCCTTACCCCAACCCTTACCCTGACCCTTACATTAACGCTAAGCCTTACCCTAAACCTTACACTTACTCTTAACCTTAACTTTACTCTTAACATTAACCTAATACTTACGCATATGTTTTCCTGACTTTAACCCTTAAATTTACCCTAACCATTACCCTAACACTTAACCTTAACCTAACCCTAAAATTACTCGTACAATTACCCTTACCCTTACCCTTAACCTAAGCCTAAACCTTACAGTAAACCTTACCCTTTCTGCTACACTTACCCTTAGCCTAAATCTAAACCTTACACTTACCCCTACTGTAACCCTCACCCTTATCATTACCAATACCCTTACTCTTACCCTTACCCTAACCCTTCTCCTTATACTTACTGTTACCTTTAACATTACCCTTACCCTAAAACTTACACTTATCCTTATCCATGCCCTTACCCTTACCCTAATCTTTACCCTTAACCTAACCCTAACCCTAAACCTTATCCCAGCCTTTACCCTGACCCTTACATTAACCCAAACCCTTACCCTAAAGCTTACACTTACTCTTAACCTTAACCTTACCCTTAACCATTACCCTAACACTTACCCTTACGTTTCCCTCACCCTAAGTCCTAAAATTAACCCTAACCATTACCCTAACACTTACCCTAACCCTTACCCTAACCCTAACCCTAACCCTTACTCTAACCCTAACCCTTAACCTAAACCTTACACTTAATCTTAACTTTAACCTTACACTTAATCTTAACTTTAACCTTACCCTTAAACTAATACATACCCTTACGTTTCCCTCATCATAACCCTAAAATTAACCGTAACCATTACCCTAACACTTATCCTTACCTAACCCTAACCCTAACCCTTACTCTAACTTTAAACCCTGACCCGTAACCTTAGACTTCCCCTTCCCCTTCCCCTTACGCTTACCCTTACCCTAACCCTTACCCTTACACTTACGGTTACCATTAACCTTACCCTTACCCTAACACTTACTCTTACCCTATCCCTTACACTTATACTTATCCATACAACTTACGTTTACCCTAACACTTAACCTTAACCTAACCCTAACCCTAAACCTTACCTGAACCCTTACCCTGACCCTTACATTAACCCTTACCCTAAAACTTACACTTAACCTTAACCTTACCCTTAACCTTAACCTAATACTTACCCTTACTTTTCCCTCAGCCTAATCCTAAAATTAACCCTAACCATTACCCCAACACTTACCCTTACCCTAACCCTTACCCTTACCATAACCCATACTCTAACACATACTTCTACCCGTACCCGTACCCTTACGGTAACCCTTACCCTTACGGTAACCCTTACCCTTACCCTACCCTTACCCTTACCCTTACCCTTACCCTTACCCTTACCCTTACCCTTACCCTTACCCTTACCCTTACCCTTACCCTTTCCCTTTCCCTTACTCTTACCCTTACCCTTACCCTATCCCTTACCCTTACCCTAACCCTAAACCTTACCCTTATCCTAACACTTACCCTTACCGGAAACCTTACCCTTTCTGCTACCATTACCCATACCCTTATTCTTACCCTTACCATAACCCTTACCTTTACACTTACGGTTACCATTAACCTTACCCTTACCCTAACACTTATCCTTAACCTAACCCTTACGCTAAACCGTACCCCAACCCTTATCCTGACCCTTACATTAACCCTAACCCTTACCCTAAACCTTACACTTACTCTTAACCTTACCCTTAACATTAACCTAATACTTACGCATACGTTTTCCTGACTTTAACCCTTAAACTAATCCTAACCATTACCCTAACACTTAACCTTACCCTAACCCTAACCTTACCCTAACCCTAACCTTACTCTAACCCTTACCCTGACCCTTACCCTTACACTTACCCTTACCCTTACCCTTTTACTTACCCTAATTCTTACCCATACCATAATCCATACCCTAACACATATTTGTACCCTTAACCTTACCGTTACCCTTAACCTTACCCTTACCCTTACTCTATCCGTTACCCTTAAGCTTACTCTTTACATAAACCTTACTTTTGACCTTACCCTTACCATAAGCCATACAACAACACTTACATGTACACTTACGCTTACACTTACCCTAGCAATTCCTAGTACAATTACCCTTACCCTTACCCTTA
Organism: Aythya ferina; assembly: GCF_964211825.1. Lineage (NCBI taxonomy): Eukaryota > Metazoa > Chordata > Aves > Anseriformes > Anatidae > Aythya > Aythya ferina. The sequence goes on from NW_028181437.1 coordinate 194,710, forward strand.
CCCTTAACCTAAGCCGAAACCTTAAACCTTACAGTAAACCTTACCCTTTCTGCTACATTTACCCTTAGCCTAAATCTAAACCTTACTTTAAATCTTACTAAACATTACTTTAAATCTTACCCTTACTGTAACTCTCACCCTTATCATTACCAATACCCTTTCTCTTACCCTTACCCTAACCCTTCTCCTTACACTTACTGTTACCTTTAACATTACCCTTACCCTAACACTTACACTTATCCTTATCCATGACCTTACCCTTACCCTAATCCTTACCCTTAACCTAACCCTAACCCTAAACCTTACCCCAGCCCTTACCCTGACCCTTACATTAACCCTAACCCTTACCCTAAAACTTACACTTACTCTTAACCGTAACCTTACCCTTAACATTAACCTAATACTTACCCTTACGTTTCCCTCACCCTAACCCTAAAATTAACCCTAACCATTACCCTAACACTTACCCTTACCCTAACCCGAACCGTAACTCTAACCCTTACTCTAACCCTTACCCTGACCCGTACCCTTACACTTACCCTTACCCTAAGCCTTTCCCTTAGCATAACCCATACCCTAACACGTACTTGTAGCCTTAACCTAACCGTTCCCCTTACCCTTACCCTTACCTTTACTGTCTCCGTTACCCTTACACTTACACTTAACATAAACCTTAACCTTAACCTAACCCTTACCATAAGCCATAAAACAACACTTGCATGTGCACTTACGCTTGTACTTACCCTAGCAATTACTCGTACAATTACCCTTAACCTTACTATTAAGCTAACCCTAAACCTTACCCTTATCCTAACACTTACCCTTATCCTAAACCTTACCCTTTCTGCTACACTTACCCTTCGCCTAATTCTAAATCTTACCCTAACCCTCACCCTTACCTAAATCTAACCATTACCCTAACCTTCACTCTTACCCTTACCATTATACTTACTTTTACCCTTAACCTAAACCTTACCCCAACCCTTACCCTGACCCTTACATTATCCCTAACCCTTACCCTAACCCTAACCCTAACCCTAACCCTAACCCTAACCCTAACCCTAACCCTAACCCTAACCCTAACCCTAACCCTTACTCTAACCTTAACCCTTAACCTAAACCTTACACTTAATCTTAACTTTAACCTTACCCTTAAACTAATACATACCCTGACGTTTCCCTCATCATAACCCTAAAATTAACCGTAACCATTACCCTAACACTTATCCTTACCGAACCCTAACCCTAACCCTTACTCTAACTTTTACCCTGACCCGGACCCTTAGACTTCCCCTTCCCCTTACTCTTACCCTTACTCTTACCCTTACCCTTACACTTACGGTTACCATTAATCTTACCCTTACCCTAACACTTACCCTTACCCTATCCCTTACACTTATCCTTATCCATACAACTTACGCTTACCCTAACACTTAACCTTAACCTAACCCTAACCCTAAACCTTACCTGAACCCTTACCCTGACCCTTACATTAACCCTTACCCTAAAACTTACACTTAACCTTAACTTTACCCTTAACCTTAACCTAATACTTACCCTTACGTTTCCCGCACCCTAACCCTAAAATTAACCCTAACCATTACCCCAACACTTACCCTTACCCTAACCCTTACCCTTACCATAACCCATACTCTAACACATACCTCTACCCGTACCAGTACCCTTACGGTAACCCTTACCCTTACCGTAACACTTACCCTTACTGTTACCGTTACCATTGCCCTTACCCTTACCCTTACCCTTACTCTTACCCTTACCCTATACCTTACCCTTAACCTAAACTTAAAGCTTACCCTTATCCTAACACTTACCCTTACCGTAAACCTTACCCTTTCTGCTACATTTACCCTTAGCGTAAATCTAAACCTTACACTTACCCTTAGCCTAAACCTCACCCTTACCATTACCCATACCCTTATTCTTACCCTTTCCCGAACCCTTACCTTTACACTTACGGTTACCATTAACCTTACCCTTACCCTAACACTTATCCTTAACCTAACCCTTACCCTAAACCTTACCCCAACCCTTACCCTGACCCTTACATTAACCCAAACCCTTACCCTAAACCTTACACTTACTCTTAACCTTAACCTTACCCTTAACATTAACCTAATACTTACGCATACGTTTTCCTGACTTTAACCCTAAAACTAACCCTAACCATTACCCTAACACTTAACCTTACCCTAACCCTAACCCTAACCCTTACTCTAACCCTTACCCTTACCTGTACCCTTACACTTACCCTTACCCTTATACTTACCCTAATTCTTACCCATACCATAACCCATACCCTAACACATATTTGTACCCTTAACCTTACCGTTACCCTTAACCTTACCCTTACCCTTACTCTATCCCTTACCCTTACGCTTACCCTTAACATAAACCTTACCCTTGACCTTACCATACCATAAGCCATACAACAACACTTACATGTACACTTACGCTTACACTTACCCTAGCAATTACTCGTACAATTACCCTTACTCTTACCCTTACCCTTAACCTAAGCCGAAACCTTAAACCTTACAGTAAACCTTACCCTTTCTGCTACACTTACCCTTAGCCTAAATCTAAACCTTACACTTACCCTTACCTTAACCCTATACTTACCCTTACGTTTCCCTCACCCTAACCCTAAAATTAACCCTAACCATTATTCCAACACTTACCCTTACCCTAACCCTAACCCTTACTCTTACCCTTACCCTGACCCATACCCTTACACTCACCCTTACCCTTACATTACCCTAACTCTTACCCATACCATAACCCATACCATAACACATATTTGTACCCTTACCCTTACTCTATCCGTTACCCTTACGCTTACCCTTAACATAAACCTTACCATTAATCTTACTCTTACGCTAACCCTTACCCTTACCCTTATCCTTATCCATACCCTTAACCTTACACCAACCCTTCCCCTTAAGCTGAACCTAACCCTAAACCTTACCCCAAACCTTTCCCTGAACTTTACCCCTTCCCTGAAGCCTTACCCTTAACCTAAACCTTACACTTAATCTTAACCTTAACCTTACACGTAACCTTAAGCTTGTACTTAACCTTACATTTTTCTCACCCTAATCCTAAAATTAACCCTAACCATTACCCTAACACTTAACCGTTACACTTACCCTTATTCTATCTATTACTCTTACGCTTTCCCTTAACATAAACCTTACCCTTACCATAAGCCATACATCAACACTTACATGTACACTTACGCTTACACTTATCCTAACAATTACTCGTACAATTACCCTTAACCTAACCATAAACATTAAGGATAAGCTTAAGGGTCACCCTTAAGGTTAACGTTATCCTAACACTTACACTTAAGTTGAGGATAAGGGTTAGAGTAAGGGTAAGTGTTAGGGTAATGGTTAGGCTAATTTTAGGTTTAGGGTGAGGGAAACATAAGGGTAAGTATTAGGTTAAGTTTAAGGATAAGGTTAAGAGTTATGGTAAGGGTTAGGTTTAATGTAAGGGTAAGGGTTTGGGAAACGTTTAGGATAAGGGTAAGAGAAGGGATAATGGTAAGGGTAAGGATGATGTTTAGTGTAAGGGTTAGATTTAGTTAAGGGTAAGGGTTAGTGTAAGTTTAAGAGTAAGGGTAAGTGTAAGGGTATGTGTAAAAGTACGGGTCATTGTAAGGGTTTGAGTAAGGGTTAGGGTAAGGGTAAGTGTTAGGGTAATGGTTAGGGTTAATTTTAGGGTTAGGGTGAGGGAAACGTAAGAGTAAGTATTAGGTTACAGCTAAGTTTAAGGTTAAGAGAAAGTGTAAGGTTTAGTGTAAGGATTAGGGTTAATGTAAGGGTCAAGGTAAGGGTTGGGGTAAAGGTTTAGGTAAAGGGTAAAACTATGTATATTGTAAGGGTGAGGGGTTAGGGTAATGGTTAGATTTTAGTTAGATTTAGGTAAGGGTGAGGGTTCGGGTAAGGTTTAGAATTAGGCAAAGGGTAATTGTAGCAGAAAGGGTAAGGTTTAGGATAAGGGTAAGTGTTAGGATAAGGGTAAGGTTTAGGGTTAGCTTAATAGTAAGGTTAAGGGTAATTGTACGAGTAAGTGCTAGGGTAAGTGCAAGCGTAAGTGTACATGTAAGTGTTGTTGTATGGCTTATGGTAAGGGTAAGGTCAAGGGTAAGGTTTATGTTCAGGGTAAGCGTAAGGGTAACGGATAGTGTAAGGGTGAGGGTAAGGTTAAGGGTAACAGTAAGGTTAAGGGTACAAATATGTGTTAGGGTATGGGTAAGAATTAGGGTGAGTATAAGGGTAAGGGTAAGTGTAAGGGTACAGGTCAGGGTAAGTGTAAGAGAAAGGGATAGGGTTAGGGTTAGGGTAAGGTTAAGTGTTAGGGTAATGGTTAGGGTTAGTTTTAGGGTTAAAGTCAGGAAAACGTATGCGTAAATATTAGGTTAATGTTAAGGGTAAGGTTAAGGTTAAGAGTAAGTGTAAGGTTTAGGCTAAGGGTTAGGGTTAATGTAAGGGTCAGGGTAAGGGTTGGGGTAAGGGTTAGGTTAAGGATAAGTGTTAGGGTAAGGGTAAGGTTAATGGTAACCGTAAGTGTAAAGGTAAGGGTTCGGGAAAGGGTAAGAATAAGGGTATGGGTAAGGGTAAGGGTGAGGGTTAGGCTAAGGGTAAGTGTAAGGTTTAGATTTAGGCATAGGGTAAGTGTAGCAGAAAGGGTAAGGTTTACGGTAAGGGTAAGTGTTAGGATAAGGGTAAGGTTTAGGGTTAGGGTAAGGGTAAGGGTAAGGGTAAGGGTAAGGCCCACGGTAACGGTAACGGTAAGGGTAAGGGTTACGATAAGTGTAAGGGTTACCGTAAGGGTAAGGGTTACCGTAAGGGTACGGGTACGGGTAGAAGTATGTGTTAGAGTATGGGTTATGGTAAGGGTAAGGGTTAGGGTAAGGGTAAGTGTTGGGGTAATGGTTAGGGTTAATTTTAGGGTTAGGGTGAGGGAAAAGTAAGGGTAAGTATTAGGTTAAGGTTAAGGGTAAGGTTAAGGTTAAGTGTAAGTTTTAGGGTAAGGGTTAATGTAAGGGTCAGGGTAAGGGTTCAGGTAAGGTTTAGGGTTAGGGTTAGGTTAAGGTTAAGTGTTAGGGTAAGCGTAAGTTGTATGGATAAGGATAAGTGTAAGGGATAGGGTAAGGGTAAGTGTTAGGGTAAGGGTAAGGTTAATGGTAACCGTAAGTGTAAGGGTAAGGTTTAGGGTAACGGTATTAGTAAGGGGAAGGGGTAGGGGAAGTCTAAGGTTCTGGCTCAGGGTAAAAGTTAGAGTAAGGGTTAGGGTTAGGTAAGGAGAAGTGTTAGGGTAATGGTTATGGTTAATTTTAGGGTTATGATGAGGGAAACGTAAGGGTATGTATTAGTTTAAGGGTAAGGTTAAAGATAAGATTAAGTGTAAGGTTTAGGATAAGGCTTAGGGTTAGAGTAAGGGTTTGGGTTAGGGTTAGGGATAGGGTTAGGGTTAGGGATAATGTAAGGGTCAGGGTAAGGGTTGGGGTAAGGGTTAGGGTTAGGGTTTGGGTAAGGGTTACGATACACCCTTATTCCCATGCTGTGGCAGATGGGTGCATACCCAACAGTTCGTCTTATTAGTTACTTGAGAAATTGTTTGTATTAAGGTCAGGTGTAAGTTCTCATCCCAAGTTGCCCACCCCAAATCCGAGAACCGCACCCCTGCAATCATTAGGATCTGGAAAACCGTAATTTTGTTGGTCCAATTGGAGTGCTGGTCCATATCCTCGCCGGGGCCTTCTTCACCCTTGAATTGTGGATCCAAGCTGCTTGCTTCTTAATCTTAATGGCGGTGTGTGTTGTCAGTAATACTTGGTATGGTCACATCCACTTTCCTTCCATTTTTCCTGCACGGGTTGTCCTGAAAAAGTCTTTATATATATATAATCCCCGAGCTTAAAGGGGTGGATTGGTTGATCCAACCCTCTAGCCCTGGTCCCTAAAACAAATGTAAGTACTTTATTTAATTGTTTCTGAAGTTCAGTTATATAAGCATATAAATATTCTGATCCTAACTGCGTTAGGTCCTCTCCACTAAATAGAAATTGCTATGGCCTTCCATATAAGATTTTGAAGGGACTCAAATTTCCTTTTATTCTAGGTTTAACTCTAATTCCAAGTAATGCTAAAGGGAGGGATTGAGGCCATGACAAATTAGCTTCTTATCCAATTTTAGCTATTTATTGTTTAATTAAATGGTTCATTTTTTCTACCTGTCCACTTGCCTGTGGTCTATAAGGAGTATGCAGTTGCCAATCTATCTTTAGAATCTTACTTATCTGTTCTACCACTTGTGCACAAAAATGTGAACCTCTATCAGAAGACATTGCTACTAGAATCCCAAAGCATGGTATTATTTCATTTAACAAGACTTTAACCACTTCTCTTGCTTTGTTTGTTCGACAGGGAAAGGCTTCAGGCCTTCCTGAAAACGTGTCAGTCAGAACCAGTAAATAATGATACCCCCCTTTTCTAGGGAGTTCTGAAAAATCAATTTGCCACTGTTGCCCCGAATAATTTCCTTTACCAATCGGTAAAGGAAAAATTCCAAATTTTATTCTATCCTTGGTATTGGGGTTATTGTGTAAGCAAATGCTACATTGTTGAGTTACTTGTTTTATCATATCGTCCCACTAATGTCTGACTCAGGCTCTTATGCAGTGTGCCAGCTCCCCAATGCGTTTTATTGTGTTCTGTAAGAACTATGGGCCATGTCAAACTAGAGGGTATTACTATGTGGTTATCTTTTAAATATACTCATCCATCTGGTTTCATTTTACCTTTCAAATCTTCAATTAATTTTAAGTCTTCTTTTGTATAATTTGGATATAGTTTGGATTTTACCGTCTGGTATCAAAGACAATGCCTTCACCTCAGTTATTTCAGCTGCCTGCTTAGCCTCTGCCAATCGATTTTCCAATTTCAAAATCGCTGTTCCCCTTTTGGTGTCCCTGACAATGCATGATAGCTACCTTTTCTGGTTGTTTTACAGCCTCTAACAATTTTAAAATTTCTTCAGCATACTTTGTGTTTTCACTGAGCGGTCAGCAATCCATGTTCTTTCCAAATTGCTCCATGAGCATGTACCACGCCGAATGTATATTTAGAATCTGTCCAAATATTTACCCTTTTTCCCGCTGCCAGTTCCAATGCTCTCGTGAGAGCAACTATCTCCGCCTTTTGAGCTGATGTTCCAGGGGGTAAAGGCTTAGACTCGATTACCTGCTGAGTAGTTGTTATAGCATATCCAGCTTTACGTTGTCTTTGCGTAACAAAACTGCTCCCATCCGTGAACCAAGTTTCTTCCGCATCTTCCATGGGCTCCTCCTTAAGGTCTGGTCGGCTGGAATACACAGTCTCTAGAGTTTCTAAACAATCGTGAATCACAGCTTGTGCCGGAGCATCACTAAGAAAAGAGGCTAGATTCACAATATGAATTATCACAATTTCCACGTCGTCCTGTTCTACCAATATTGCTTGATATTTCAAAATCATCAATTCTTGTTTAAGTTGTTTAAAGACTTTTTGTGCTTCTCCAGTCCAGACTAACTTTGACTGGTTAATCTTTATCAATTCACATAGAGGCTTTACCAATAGTCCATAATTATAAATCCAAAGGCGACACCAACCTGTCATTCCTAAAAAGCTTTGTAGCTCCTTTACCATTTGAGGTTCTGGAGTCCGGCAAATGACTTCCTGATGTTCAGTTCCTAGTTCTCGTTGTCCTTCCGAAATGTCAAATCCCAGATAGGTCACACTTTGTTGAGCCAGCTGGACTTTCTGTCAAGAGACTTGATATCCATTTAAACCCAGAAAATTAAGACGACTTATAGTCCATTGAATACAACTCCCTTTAGTCTCGGTAGCTATTAAGAGATCATCTACATATTGTAACAAAGCACCTTCAGTGTCCGGAGGTATCCATGTTTCGAGTTCCCTTGCTAATTGGTTTCCAAAAATAGTGGGGCTATTCTTGAATCCTTGAGGTAGTAATGTCCACGTAAGCTGCGTCTTTCTGCCTGAATCGGGATTTTCCCATTCAAAGGCGAATAGGTTTTGGCTTTCTGTGGCTAAGCCTAGGCAGAAGAAGGCGTCTTTTAAATCCAGTACGGTAAACCAGACTTGACTATTCTTTAATTTAGTCAGCAAAGTATAAGGGTTTGCCACTACTGGATGTATATCCTCAGTGATTTTATTTATGGCCCTCAAATCCTGAACTAGCCTATAGCTTTTTCATCTGCCTTTTTAATTGGCAATATGGGTGCATTGTATTCTGATTCGCATTCAATCAATAATCCATACTGTAAAAATTGATCAATTATCTCTTTAATTCCTTTCCTATCTTCTATCCTCAAAGGATATTACTTAACCTTAACGGGTTTCTCTCCTGGCTTTAATTTAATAATTATTAAGGTCACATTTTTAGCTCTTCCAGGGACTTCGGTAGCCCAAACTCCTGGACATACTTGATCTGTGATCTCTAAAGGTATTTCACTTTTAGGGTCAGTTTGTATTAGTGCCAAGCTTAACACATTTATTAGTTGTTCTTCTCCTGTTCTTAATTCCATTTTCCCTTTTTCAAACACAATTTCTGCTCCTACTTGCTCTAATAAATCTCTACCTAAGAGTGCCCATGAGGAGCTAGGCATAGATAAAAATCTGTGTATGCCCCATTGTTTCCCTAACTTGTACTTCAAAGGTTCACAAAAATAAGCCTTTTCGGTTACACCTTGTCCTGGTTTCAGTTAGAACAGAGTTAATTTTCTTCCTAGTAGCTGGGAGAATGCTATGTTTTTGCTTAGGGTGAGAAGAGTGCTGGTAACACCCCAATGTTTTAATTGTTGCAGAGCAATGCTTATAGCAAGCCAAGGACATCTCAGCTTCTTGCTCTGTCCTGCCAACAGGCAGGCTGGGGGTGCAGTAAGAGCTGGGAGGGGACAGACCCAGGACAGGTGACCCAAACTAGCCAAAGGGGTATTCCATAGCATCTGACGTCAGGCTAAACAATACATAGGGGTGGCTAGCCAGGGGGAGGGGGCCGGACTGCTCGGGGTTAGGCTGGGCATCGGTCAGCGGGTGGTGAGCAATTGCATTGTGCATCACTTGTTTGTACACATCATTAGTAGTGGTACTATTATCATCATTGTATTATTATTATTATTATTATTATTATTTTGTCTTATTAAACTGTCTTTATCTCAACTCACAGGCTTCACTTTCCATTTCTCTCCCCCGTCCCAGAGAGGGAGGGGGAGGGTGAGCGAACAGCTGCGTGGTGTTTAGCTGCCGGACGGGTTAAACCACGACACACCTTTTACCCTAACATAATAATTCTGTGAAGGCATTAATGCTTGATTTAGAACTGAATACGTTGCCCCATAGCAATAAGAAATTTCACTTCCATTCCTCCCCTAGCTTCATTATAACCAGTGGAGGATCCGCTAGGGTAGATTCCCCAGGTCCCCGTTATTCCTGTTGAAATCAGGGGTTGATTACCCTAGGAAAAGGCTAGTCAATTTGTCCTCCAAAGCCAGGTCCAAACCGTTTTGTTTTATTTATTTATTTATTTATTATTTTTCATTACATTTCAGAGTTGGTCCAAAAATTCCATAGGGCTTTCTTTTAGACCTTGTTGGAAGCATATTCTCAATTCCCAATTCATCCAGGTTTTAGTATTTACTTAACCGTTCATGATTTTCAGGATGATTCGGGTCTTAGTGGGGGTCGGTCAGGGGAATGCAATTGTCCACAGTTCCCTGAACGGTCCCATCAGCAATCTGAGCTCGCACATGAACTCAGGTTGTTTTAAGAGTTGACCTCTTTTCTGTTTCTGTGACAACTCTCTCGGACCGATCATGGTCCCTTTGCCCTAAAGGGCTAACACCCATGATTTTAAGATCTCTGCCTCGGGCAGAGGCAGAACTATTAACATTCCTACATCCTCTTTCCCTGCTCATTCAACTTCAAACACCTTTAACACTTTCAACAACCCTTTTAACACTTCCTTTATCTTTCTCCAGCCTGTACTTCTCTAATGCCAACATCAAAGGTTCAGTCAGGGGCCAACTTAATTCCCTACCTTTTCCCACCAAGATGCTGAAACATCAGTATACAACATTTCCTCCTGTTCTGCTTCTCAAAAAACAACATTAACTGTAGCAAAATATTATAGTTTAAAGTTCCATTTAGGGGCCACTTTTCTCCACATTCCAGCTTATAAAGCGGCCACCACTGATTACGATATTTTATCAATGTTTTCCTGTTCACACTTCCACCGGCAGATCCTCCAATATCCTTCCAGTGACTTAAAACACATCCTAACACACTTTTCTTTAAAATTTCACTGCTTGTTTGCCCCCCCAGTTTCCAGTTTACACTTTCAGAATACACATGTTACTTACAAAAGCGTATCACAAAACGTATCACTCACAAAAATACGGGCACGCAATATCTTTCAGTAGCGATGCCACAAAACTACTATTACCAGCAATATTGCCAAAATCACAGTAACAATAGTCAGAGTCAAATTCCACATGCGATAAGTCAGAAAACCGAACTGTGTAACACCGTAACGATATCTTTCTTATAACAATGCCACGAACCTACTATTACCACCAGGAAAATAGCCAAAATCGCAGTAACAATAACCAGAGTTAAATACCATACTCCATGAGTCAGAAAACCGAAATAGACAACACAATTCCAGATGGACCTTAAAGCGAGCTCCTTCCTTAAGGTCCCCAAACATGTACTTATGGTGCTAACCACAAAGTATATACCAAACACTGCCTCGCAGAAGATCACCTTCTGACTTACAGACAGTTCCAGATGACCGGTCTACCAGAAAACCAAACCAGAATAGAGAATATACTCACTTACAATGATGGGGTCCTTGTCTGCCTCCGCAGTGATCCGGTGAGTCGAGGAGTCCCTCCGGGAAATCCCGGGGGTACCCTAGGGAGTCCTGTTCCCAGCAGGTCCTGCAGTCCGGCAGAGAGGTTGTCCCATCTGGGTCGCCAAATTGATTCAAAGATCGAAGCCGAAATTCCTTTAAGTGGTATATTCTTTATTGCAGCGCTGGATGCACGGGGGATCTCTCCACCTATCGTGCATACCCAAAGCAGAAAGCAGTCTTGAATTTATACAATCAATCTATCAATATTCTACAAGCACCTATACATACGCATTACCTATCCCCGCCTTCCCTCGCTTCTCATGCTAATTAGCCTTTTGGCACCTTGCGCCTGCGCAGAGCCTTCCAAGAATTGTGGGCAGGGGTCTTTGGGACGTGGGCAGGGGTCTTTGGGAGGAAGACCCCGAGTCTTCCTCACAGTGTACTTTTCACCTTTGGTCAGGAATCTGCTGAATTGGCATGTTTCTTAATTGCAAGAGCTGGTTGTTGCCAATTCTCCCGTTTGTTGTATCTTTATAATGAATTCCAATGTCCAGTTTCGAGAGTTATAGTCCTTACATTCGTTTCTCTGTCCGCCTGCCGCTTCCTTATCATGAGTTCCAGTGTCTTGTTTCGAGATATACAGTTCTTGTCTGGGGATTGTCCTTGCCTCCCCAATACCTCCTTAATCAATCCCCCCTTTTCTTTTCCCATGCAAATTCTTTTGCATCAGATACTTTCTTTATTTACAGTAACACAACAAAGCAGGCATCTAAACAACATGCACACAAATATTCCTAACACTACTAATACGATTAGAGCAATGAATACTTGTTTCAACCATTGGAAATTGGGCAACCAGGAGGTTAACTTATTCCATAGTTCACTAAAACTCCATGAAAGATCATCTTTACTGATCTCATGTAGGATCCTGGTCTGCTTCCATATTTCTTCCAGGTCGGTAGAGATCCTTCCACTCTGATCTACATACATACAACAACTTGTGTTTATTACTGTACAGACTCCCCCTTGAGTGGCCAGTAACAAGTCTAGGGCCATCCGATTTTGTAACACTACCTGTGATAAACTAGATATCTCTTCTTGTTGAGCCTTTATAGCATCCAGAATTTTGTTTTCTAACTTCTCTATAATTGCAGAAATATTAACTATTGCCTTTTCCAATTCACTCACTCCTAACCATGGGATAAACCATCGCACAAAACTATGAAAAGGGGTGTGTCTCTCTACCAATGGATTGTTAATTTTTCATCTGATTCTCCGGATATGATTTCTCAAGTAACCTCGAGGCACTACATCATGTACTGTCATATTGGGGACTACCGCTCCAAGAGTGCAAGTTCCCTTCCAATTCTCAGGCAAGACCTTACGGGCTGTATCATTGCATAGCCAATACCACCCTTTTCCTTCTGGAACCGTCCAGCTGGTTGAATTTGCCCAGCCGCTAGTCGTACTAATATCAATTGTTCAATTACAAGATGTCTGATTTCCCACATAAGTAGTATCCGTATTTATACAATGCTGTTTTCCTATACCCTTAGGCGGGTTACACCTTTGTACACATACATAATAGGATTCTAACGGCATGAAGCTACTCACTTCTAGTTCCAAAACTGCTTAATATTTTCGACCCCAAGACGTGTTTTCCCACAAATTAGTCCAAGATAAGTTTGCAGGCAAGGGAATCCCAATTAACGATACACCCTTATTCCCATGCTGTGGCAGATGGGTGCATACCCAACAGTTCGTCTTATTAGTTACTTGAGAAATTGTTTGTATTAAGGTCAGGTGTAAGTTCTCATCCCAAGTTGCCCACCCCAAATCCGAGAACCGCACCCCTGCAATCATTAGGATCTGGAAAACCGTAATTTTGTTGGTCCAATTGGAGTGGTGGTCCATATCCTCGCCGGGGCCTTCTTCACCCTTGAATTGTGGATCCAAGCTGCTTGCTTCTTAATCTTAATGGCGGTGTGTGTTGTCAGTAATACTTGGTATGCTCCCATCCACTTTCCTTCCATTTTTCCTGCACGGGTTGTCCTGAAAAAGTCTTTATATATATATAATCCCCGAGCTTAAAGGGGTGGATTGGTTGATCCAACCCTCTAGCCCTGGTCCCTAAAACAAATGTATGTACTTTATTTAATTGTTTCTGAAGTTCAGTTATATAAGCATATAAATATTCTGATCCTAACTGCGTTAGGTCCTCTCCACTAAATAGAAATTGCTATGGCCTTCCATATAAGATTTTGAAGGGACTCAAATTTCCTTTTATTCTAGGTTTAACTCTAATTCCAAGTAATGCTAAAGGGAGGGATTGAGGCCATGACAAATTAGCTTCTTATCCAATTTTAGCTATTTATTGTTTAATTAAATGGTTCATTTTTTCTACCTGTCCACTTGCCTGTGGTCTATAAGGAGTATGCAGTTGCCAATCTATCTTTAGAATCTTACTTATCTGTTCTACCACTTGTGCACAAAAATGTGAACCTCTATCAGAAGACATTGCTACTAGAATCCCAAAGCATGGTATTATTTTATTTAACAAGACTTTAACCACTTCTCTTGCTTTGTTTGTTCGACAGGGAAAGGCTTCAGGCCTTCCTGAAAACGTGTCAGTCAGAACCAGTAAATAATGATACCCCCCTTTTCTAGGGAGTTCTGAAAAATCAATTTGCCACTGTTGCCCCGAATAATTTCCTTTACCGATTATTCCAAATTTTATTCTATCCTTGGTATTGTGTAAGCAAATGCTACATTGTTGAGTTACTTGTTTTATCATATCGTCCCACTAATGTCTGACTCAGGCTCTTATGCAGTGTGCCAGCTCCCCAATGCGTTTTATTGTGTTCTGTAAGAACTATGGGCCATGTCAAACTAGAGGGTATTACTATGTGGTTATCTTTTAAATATACTCATCCATCTGGTTTCATTTTACCTTTCAAATCTTCAATTAATTTTAAGTCTTCTTTTGTATAATTTGGATATAGTTTGGATTTTACCGTCTGGTATCAAAGACAATGCCTTCACCTCAGTTATTTCAGCTGCCTGCTTAGCCTCTGCCAATCGATTTTCCAATTTCAAAATCGCTGTTCCCCTTTTGGTGTCCCTGACAATGCATGATAGCTACCTTTTCTGGTTGTTTTACAGCCTCTAACAATTTTAAAATTTCTTCAGCATACTTTGTGTTTTCACTGAGCGGTCAGCAATCCATGTTCTTTCCAAATTGCTCCATGAGCATGTACCACGCCGAATGTATATTTAGAATCTGTCCAAATATTTACCCTTTTTCCCGCTGCCAGTTCCAATGCTCTCGTGAGAGCAACTATCTCCGCCTTTTGAGCTGATGTTCCAGGGGGTAAAGGCTTAGACTCGATTACCTGCTGAGTAGTTGTTATAGCATATCCAGCTTTACGTTGTCTTTGCGTAACAAAACTGCTCCCATCCGTGAACCAAGTTTCTTCCGCATCTTCCATGGGCTCCTCCTTAAGGTCTGGTCGGCTGGAATACACAGTCTCTAGAGTTTCTAAACAATCGTGAATCACAGCTTGTGCCGGAGCATCACTAAGAAAAGAGGCTAGATTCACAATATGAATTATCACAATTTCCACGTCGTCCTGTTCTACCAATATTGCTTGATATTTCAAAATCATCAATTCTTGTTTAAGTTGTTTAAAGACTTTTTGTGCTTCTCCAGTCCAGACTAACTTTGACTGGTTAATCTTTATCAATTCACATAGAGGCTTTACCAATAGTCCATAATTATAAATCCAAAGGTGACACCAACCTGTCATTCCTAAAAAGCTTTGTAGCTCCTTTACCATTTGAGGTTCTGGAGTCCGGCAAATGACTTCCTGATGTTCAGTTCCTAGTTCTCGTTGTCCTTCCGAAATGTCAAATCCCAGATAGGTCACACTTTGTTGAGCCAGCTGGACTTTCTGTCAAGAGACTTGATATCCATTTAAACCCAGAAAATTAAGACGACTTATAGTCCATTGAATACAACTCCCTTTAGTCTCGGTAGCTATTAAGAGATCATCTACATATTGTAACAAAGCACCTTCAGTGTCCGGAGGTATCCATGTTTCGAGTTCCCTTGCTAATTGGTTTCCAAAAATAGTGGGGCTATTCTTGAATCCTTGAGGTAGTAATGTCCACGTAAGCTGCGTCTTTCTGCCCGAATCGGGATTTTCCCATTCAAAGGCGAATAGGTTTTGGCTTTCTGTGGCTAAGCCTAGGCAGAAGAAGGCATCTTTTAAATCCAGTACGGTAAACCAGACTTGACTATTCTTTAATTTAGTCAGCAAAGTATAAGGGTTTGCCACTACTGGATGTATATCCTCAGTGATTTTATTTATGGCCCTCAAATCCTGAACTAGCCTATAGCTTTTTCATCTGCCTTTTTAATTGGCAATATGGGTGCATTGTATTCTGATTCGCATTCAATCAATAATCCATACTGTAAAAATTGATCAATTATCTCTTTAATTCCTTTCCTATCTTCTATCCTCAAAGGATATTACTTAACCTTAACGGGTTTCTCTCCTGGCTTTAATTTAATAATTATTAAGGTCACATTTTTAGCTCTTCCAGGGACTTCGGTAGCCCAAACTCCTGGACATACTTGATCTGTGATCTCTAAAGGTATTTCACTTTTAGGGTCAGTTTGTATTAGTGCCAAGCTTAACACATTTATTAGTTGTTCTTCTCCTGTTCTTAATTCCATTTTCCCTTTTTCAAACACAATTTCTGCTCCTACTTGCTCTAACAAATCTCTACCTAAGAGTGCCCATGAGGAGCTAGGCATAGATAAAAATCTGTGTATGCCCCATTGTTTCCCTAACTTGTACTTCAAAGGTTCACAAAAATAAGCCTTTTCGGTTACACCTTGTCCTGGTTTCAGTTAGAACAGAGTTAATTTTCTTCCTAGTAGCTGGGAGAATGCTATGTTTTGGCTTAGGATGAGAAGAGTGCTGATAACACCCCGATGTTTCAATTGTTGCAGAGCAATGCTTATAGCAAGCCAAGGACATCTCAGCTTCTTGCTCTGTCCTGCCAACAGGCAGGCTGGGGGTGCAGTAAGAGCTGGGAGGGGACAGACCCAGGACAGGTGACCCAAACTAGCCAAAGGGGTATTCCATAGCATCTGACGTCAGGCTAAACAATACATAGGGGTGGCTAGCCAGGGGGAGGGGGCCGGACTGCTCGGGGTTAGGCTGGGCATCGGTCAGCGGGTGGTGAGCAATTGCATTGTGCATCACTTGTTTGTACACATCATTAGTAGTGGTACTATTATCATCATTGTATTATTATTATTATTATTATTATTATTTTGTCTTATTAAACTGTCTTTATCTCAACTCACAGGCTTCACTTTCCATTTCTCTCCCCCGTCCCAGAGAGGGAGGGGGAGGGTGAGCGAACAGCTGCGTGGTGTTTAGCTGCCGGACGGGTTAAACCACGACACACCTTTTACCCTAACATAATAATTCTGTGAAGGCATTAATGCTTGATTTAGAACTGAATACGTTGCCCCATAGCAATAAGAAATTTCACTTCCATTCCTCCCCTAGCTTCATTATAACCAGTGGAGGATCCGCTAGGGTAGATTCCCCAGGTCCCCGTTATTCCTGTTGAAATCAGGGGTTGATTACCCTAGGAAAAGGCTAGTCAATTTGTCCTCCAAAGCCAGGTCCAAACCGTTTTGTTTTATTTATTTATTTATTTATTATTTTTCATTACATTTCAGAGTTGGTCCAAAAATTCCATAGGGCTTTCTTTTAGACCTTGTTGGAAGCATATTCTCAATTCCCAATTCATCCAGGTTTTAGTATTTACTTAACCGTTCATGATTTTCAGGATGATTCGGGTCTTAGTGGGGGTCGGTCAGGGGAATGCAATTGTCCACAGTTCCCTGAACGGTCCCATCAGCAATCTGAGCTCGCACATGAACTCAGGTTGTTTTAAGAGTTGACCTCTTTTCTGTTTCTGTGACAACTCTCTCGGACCGATCATGGTCCCTTTGCCCTAAAGGGCTAACACCCATGATTTTAAGATCTCTGCCTCGGGCAGAGGCAGAACTATTAACATTCCTACATCCTCTTTCCCTGCTCATTCAACTTCAAACACCTTTAACACTTTCAACAACCCTTTTAACACTTCCTTTATCTTTCTCCAGCCTGTACTTCTCTAATGCCAACATCAAAGGTTCAGTCAGGGGCCAACTTAATTCCCTACCTTTTCCCACCAAGATGCTGAAACATCAGTATACAACATTTCCTCCTGTTCTGCTTCTCAAAAAACAACATTAACTGTAGCAAAATATTATAGTTTAAAGTTCCATTTAGGGGCCACTTTTCTCCACATTCCAGCTTATAAAGCGGCCACCACTGATTACGATATTTTATCAATGTTTTCCTGTTCACACTTCCACCGGCAGATCCTCCAATATCCTTCCAGTGACTTAAAACACATCCTAACACACTTTTCTTTAAAATTTCACTGCTTGTTTGCCCCCCCAGTTTCCAGTTTACACTTTCAGAATACACATGTTACTTACAAAAGCGTATCACAAAACGTATCACTCACAAAAATACGGGCACGCAATATCTTTCAGTAGCGATGCCACAAAACTACTATTACCAGCAATATTGCCAAAATCACAGTAACAATAGTCAGAGTCAAATTCCACATGCGATAAGTCAGAAAACCGAACTGTGTAACACCGTAACGATATCTTTCTTATAACAATGCCACGAACCTACTATTACCACCAGGAAAATAGCCAAAATCGCAGTAACAATAACCAGAGTTAAATACCATACTCCATGAGTCAGAAAACCGAAATAGACAACACAATTCCAGATGGACCTTAAAGCGAGCTCCTTCCTTAAGGTCCCCAAACATGTACTTATGGTGCTAACCACAAAGTATATACCAAACACTGCCTCGCAGAAGATCACCTTCTGACTTACAGACAGTTCCAGATGACCGGTCTACCAGAAAACCAAACCAGAATAGAGAATATACTCACTTACAATGATGGGGTCCTTGTCTGCCTCCGCAGTGATCCGGTGAGTCGAGGAGTCCCTCCGGGAAATCCCGGGGGTACCCTAGGGAGTCCTGTTCCCAGCAGGTCCTGCAGTCCGGCAGAGAGGTTGTCCCATCTGGGTCGCCAAATTGATTCAAAGATCGAAGCCGAAATTCCTTTAAGTGGTATATTCTTTATTGCAGCGCTGGATGCACGGGGGATCTCTCCACCTATCGTGCATACCCAAAGCAGAAAGCAGTCTTGAATTTATACAATCAATCTATCAATATTCTACAAGCACCTATACATACGCATTACCTATCCCCGCCTTCCCTCGCTTCTCATGCTAATTAGCCTTTTGGCACCTTGCGCCTGCGCAGAGCCTTCCAAGAATTGTGGGCAGGGGTCTTTGGGACGTGGGCAGGGGTCTTTGGGAGGAAGACCCCGAGTCTTCCTCACAGTGTACTTTTCACCTTTGGTCAGGAATCTGCTGAATTGGCATGTTTCTTAATTGCAAGAGCTGGTTGTTGCCAATTCTCCCGTTTGTTGTATCTTTATAATGAATTCCAATGTCCAGTTTCGAGAGTTATAGTCCTTACATTCGTTTCTCTGTCCGCCTGCCGCTTCCTTATCATGAGTTCCAGTGTCTTGTTTCGAGATATACAGTCCTTGTCTGGGGATTGTCCTTGCCTCCCCAATACCTCCTTAATCAATCCCCCCTTTTCTTTTCCCATGCAAATTCTTTTGCATCAGATACTTTCTTTATTTACAGTAACACAACAAAGCAGGCATCTAAACAACATGCACACAAATATTCCTAACACTACTAATACGATTAGAGCAATGAATACTTGTTTCAACCATTGGAAATTGGGCAACCAGGAGGTTAACTTATTCCATAGTTCACTAAAACTCCATGAAAGATCATCTTTACTGATCTCATGTAGGATCCTGGTCTGCTTCCATATTTCTTCCAGGTCGGTAGAGATCCTTCCACTCTGATCTACATACATACAACAACTTGTGTTTATTACTGTACAGACTCCCCCTTGAGTGGCCAGTAACAAGTCTAGGGCCATCCGATTTTGTAACACTACCTGTGATAAACTAGATATCTCTTCTTGTTGAGCCTTTATAGCATCCAGAATTTTGTTTTCTAACTTCTCTATAATTGCAGAAATATTAACTATTGCCTTTTCCAATTCACTCACTCCTAACCATGGGATAAACCATCGCACAAAACTATGAAAAGGGGTGTGTCTCTCTACCAATGGATTGTTAATTTTTCATCTGATTCTCCGGATATGATTTCTCAAGTAACCTCGAGGCACTACATCATGTACTGTCATATTGGGGACTACCGCTCCAAGAGTGCAAGTTCCCTTCCAATTCTCAGGCAAGACCTTACGGGCTGTATCATTGCATAGCCAATACCACCCTTTTCCTTCTGGAACCGTCCAGCTGGTTGAATTTGCCCAGCCGCTAGTCGTACTAATATCAATTGTTCAATTACAAGATGTCTGATTTCCCACATAAGTAGTATCCGTATTTATACAATGCTGTTTTCCTATACCCTTAGGCGGGTTACACCTTTGTACACATACATAATAGGATTCTAACGGCATGAAGCTACTCACTTCTAGTTCCAAAACTGCTTAATATTTTCGACCCCAAGACGTGTTTTCCCACAAATTAGTCCAAGATAAGTTTGCAGGCAAGGGAATCCCAATTAACGATACACCCTTATTCCCATGCTGTGGCAGATGGGTGCATACCCAACAGTTCGTCTTATTAGTTACTTGAGAAATTGTTTGTATTAAGGTCAGGTGTAAGTTCTCATCCCAAGTTGCCCACCCCAAATCCGAGAACCGCACCCCTGCAATCATTAGGATCTGGAAAACCGTAATTTTGTTGGTCCAATTGGAGTGGTGGTCCATATCCTCGCCGGGGCCTTCTTCACCCTTGAATTGTGGATCCAAGCTGCTTGCTTCTTAATCTTAATGGCGGTGTGTGTTGTCAGTAATACTTGGTATGCTCCCATCCACTTTCCTTCCATTTTTCCTGCACGGGTTGTCCTGAAAAAGTCTTTACATATATATAATCCCCGAGCTTAAAGGGGTGGATTGGTTGATCCAACCCTCTAGCCCTGGTCCCTAAAACAAATGTATGTACTTTATTTAATTGTTTCTGAAGTTCAGTTATATAAGCATATAAACATTCTGATCCTAACTGCGTTAGGTCCTCTCCACTAAATAGAAATTGCTATGGCCTTCCATATAAGATTTTGAAGGGACTCAAATTTCCTTTTATTCTAGGTTTAACTCTAATTCCAAGTAATGCTAAAGGGAGGGATTGAGGCCATGACAAATTAGCTTCTTATCCAATTTTAGCTATTTATTGTTTAATTAAATGGTTCATTTTTTCTACCTGTCCACTTGCCTGTGGTCTATAAGGAGTATGCAGTTGCCAATCTATCTTTAGAATCTTACTTATCTGTTCTACCACTTGTGCACAAAAATGTGAACCTCTATCAGAAGACATTGCTACTAGAATCCCAAAGCATGGTATTATTTTATTTAACAAGACTTTAACCACTTCTCTTGCTTTGTTTGTTCGACAGGGAAAGGCTTCAGGCCTTCCTGAAAACGTGTCAGTCAGAACCAGTAAATAATGATACCCCCCTTTTCTAGGGAGTTCTGAAAAATCAATTTGCCACTGTTGCCCCGAATAATTTCCTTTACCGATTATTCCAAATTTTATTCTATCCTTGGTATTGTGTAAGCAAATGCTACATTGTTGAGTTACTTGTTTTATCATATCGTCCCACTAATGTCTGACTCAGGCTCTTATGCAGTGTGCCAGCTCCCCAATGCGTTTTATTGTGTTCTGTAAGAACTATGGGCCATGTCAAACTAGAGGGTATTACTATGTGGTTATCTTTTAAATATACTCATCCATCTGGTTTCATTTTACCTTTCAAATCTTCAATTAATTTTAAGTCTTCTTTTGTATAATTTGGATATAGTTTGGATTTTACCGTCTGGTATCAAAGACAATGCCTTCACCTCAGTTATTTCAGCTGCCTGCTTAGCCTCTGCCAATCGATTTTCCAATTTCAAAATCGCTGTTCCCCTTTTGGTGTCCCTGACAATGCATGATAGCTACCTTTTCTGGTTGTTTTACAGCCTCTAACAATTTTAAAATTTCTTCAGCATACTTTGTGTTTTCACTGAGCGGTCAGCAATCCATGTTCTTTCCAAATTGCTCCATGAGCATGTACCACGCCGAATGTATATTTAGAATCTGTCCAAATATTTACCCTTTTTCCCGCTGCCAGTTCCAATGCTCTCGTGAGAGCAACTATCTCCGCCTTTTGAGCTGATGTTCCAGGGGGTAAAGGCTTAGACTCGATTACCTGCTGAGTAGTTGTTATAGCATATCCAGCTTTACGTTGTCTTTGCGTAACAAAACTGCTCCCATCCGTGAACCAAGTTTCTTCCGCATCTTCCATGGGCTCCTCCTTAAGGTCTGGTCGGCTGGAATACACAGTCTCTAGAGTTTCTAAACAATCGTGAATCACAGCTTGTGCCGGAGCATCACTAAGAAAAGAGGCTAGATTCACAATATGAATTATCACAATTTCCACGTCGTCCTGTTCTACCAATATTGCTTGATATTTCAAAATCATCAATTCTTGTTTAAGTTGTTTAAAGACTTTTTGTGCTTCTCCAGTCCAGACTAACTTTGACTGGTTAATCTTTATCAATTCACATAGAGGCTTTACCAATAGTCCATAATTATAAATCCAAAGGCGACACCAACCTGTCATTCCTAAAAAGCTTTGTAGCTCCTTTACCATTTGAGGTTCTGGAGTCCGGCAAATGACTTCCTGATGTTCAGTTCCTAGTTCTCGTTGTCCTTCCGAAATGTCAAATCCCAGATAGGTCACACTTTGTTGAGCCAGCTGGACTTTCTGTCAAGAGACTTGATATCCATTTAAACCCAGAAAATTAAGACGACTTATAGTCCATTGAATACAACTCCCTTTAGTCTCGGTAGCTATTAAGAGATCATCTACATATTGTAACAAAGCACCTTCAGTGTCCGGAGGTATCCATGTTTCGAGTTCCCTTGCTAATTGGTTTCCAAAAATAGTGGGGCTATTCTTGAATCCTTGAGGTAGTAATGTCCACGTAAGCTGCGTCTTTCTGCCCGAATCGGGATTTTCCCATTCAAAGGCGAATAGGTTTTGGCTTTCTGTGGCTAAGCCTAGGCAGAAGAAGGCATCTTTTAAATCCAGTACGGTAAACCAGACTTGACTATTCTTTAATTTAGTCAGCAAAGTATAAGGGTTTGCCACTACTGGATGTATATCCTCAGTGATTTTATTTATGGCCCTCAAATCCTGAACTAGCCTATAGCTTTTTCATCTGCCTTTTTAATTGGCAATATGGGTGCATTGTATTCTGATTCGCATTCAATCAATAATCCATACTGTAAAAATTGATCAATTATCTCTTTAATTCCTTTCCTATCTTCTATCCTCAAAGGATATTACTTAACCTTAACGGGTTTCTCTCCTGGCTTTAATTTAATAATTATTAAGGTCACATTTTTAGCTCTTCCAGGGACTTCGGTAGCCCAAACTCCTGGACATACTTGATCTGTGATCTCTAAAGGTATTTCACTTTTAGGGTCAGTTTGTATTAGTGCCAAGCTTAACACATTTATTAGTTGTTCTTCTCCTGTTCTTAATTCCATTTTCCCTTTTTCAAACACAATTTCTGCTCCTACTTGCTCTAACAAATCTCTACCTAAGAGTGCCCATGAGGAGCTAGGCATAGATAAAAATCTGTGTATGCCCCATTGTTTCCCTAACTTGTACTTCAAAGGTTCACAAAAATAAGCCTTTTCGGTTACACCTTGTCCTGGTTTCAGTTAGAACAGAGTTAATTTTCTTCCTAGTAGCTGGGAGAATGCTATGTTTTGGCTTAGGATGAGAAGAGTGCTGATAACACCCCGATGTTTCAATTGTTGCAGAGCAATGCTTATAGCAAGCCAAGGACATCTCAGCTTCTTGCTCTGTCCTGCCAACAGGCAGGCTGGGGGTGCAGTAAGAGCTGGGAGGGGACAGACCCAGGACAGGTGACCCAAACTAGCCAAAGGGGTATTCCATAGCATCTGACGTCAGGCTAAACAATACATAGGGGTGGCTAGCCAGGGGGAGGGGGCCGGACTGCTCGGGGTTAGGCTGGGCATCGGTCAGCGGGTGGTGAGCAATTGCATTGTGCATCACTTGTTTGTACACATCATTAGTAGTGGTACTATTATCATCATTGTATTATTATTATTATTATTATTATTATTTTGTCTTATTAAACTGTCTTTATCTCAACTCACAGGCTTCACTTTCCATTTCTCTCCCCCGTCCCAGAGAGGGAGGGGGAGGGTGAGCGAACAGCTGCGTGGTGTTTAGCTGCCGGACGGGTTAAACCACGACACACCTTTTACCCTAACATAATAATTCTGTGAAGGCATTAATGCTTGATTTAGAACTGAATACGTTGCCCCATAGCAATAAGAAATTTCACTTCCATTCCTCCCCTAGCTTCATTATAACCAGTGGAGGATCCGCTAGGGTAGATTCCCCAGGTCCCCGTTATTCCTGTTGAAATCAGGGGTTGATTACCCTAGGAAAAGGCTAGTCAATTTGTCCTCCAAAGCCAGGTCCAAACCGTTTTGTTTTATTTATTTATTTATTTATTATTTTTCATTACATTTCAGAGTTGGTCCAAAAATTCCATAGGGCTTTCTTTTAGACCTTGTTGGAAGCATATTCTCAATTCCCAATTCATCCAGGTTTTAGTATTTACTTAACCGTTCATGATTTTCAGGATGATTCGGGTCTTAGTGGGGGTCGGTCAGGGGAATGCAATTGTCCACAGTTCCCTGAACGGTCCCATCAGCAATCTGAGCTCGCACATGAACTCAGGTTGTTTTAAGAGTTGACCTCTTTTCTGTTTCTGTGACAACTCTCTCGGACCGATCATGGTCCCTTTGCCCTAAAGGGCTAACACCCATGATTTTAAGATCTCTGCCTCGGGCAGAGGCAGAACTATTAACATTCCTACATCCTCTTTCCCTGCTCATTCAACTTCAAACACCTTTAACACTTTCAACAACCCTTTTAACACTTCCTTTATCTTTCTCCAGCCTGTACTTCTCTAATGCCAACATCAAAGGTTCAGTCAGGGGCCAACTTAATTCCCTACCTTTTCCCACCAAGATGCTGAAACATCAGTATACAACATTTCATCCTGTTCTGCTTCTCAAAAAACAACATTAACTGTAGCAAAATATTATAGTTTAAAGTTCCATTTAGGGGCCACTTTTCTCCACATTCCAGCTTATAAAGTGGCCACCACTGATTACGATATTTTATCAATGTTTTCCTGTTCACACTTCCACCGGCAGATCCTCCAATATCCTTCCAGTGACTTAAAACACATCCTAACACACTTTTCTTTAAAATTTCACTGCTTGTTTGCCCCCCCAGTTTCCAGTTTACACTTTCAGAATACACATGTTACTTACAAAAGCGTATCACAAAACGTATCACTCACAAAAATACGGGCACGCAATATCTTTCAGTAGCGATGCCACAAAACTACTATTAGCAATATTGCCAAAATCACAGTAACAATAGTCAGAGTCAAATTCCACATGCGATAAGTCAGAAAACCGAACTGTGTAACACCGTAACGATATCTTTCTTATAACAATGCCACGAACCTACTATTACCACCAGGAAAATAGCCAAAATCGCAGTAACAATAACCAGAGTTAAATACCATACTCCATGAGTCAGAAAAC
The DNA here is from genome assembly GCF_964211825.1 of Aythya ferina. NCBI lineage: Eukaryota > Metazoa > Chordata > Aves > Anseriformes > Anatidae > Aythya > Aythya ferina. The sequence continues at coordinate 219,572 of NW_028181437.1, forward strand.
CGAAATAGACAACACAATTCCAGATGGACCTTAAAGCGAGCTCCTTCCTTAAGGTCCCCAAACATGCACTTATGGTGCTAACCACAAAGTATATACCAAACACTGCCTCGCAGAAGATCACCTTCTGACTTACAGACAGTTCCAGATGACCGGTCTACCAGAAAAACAAACCAGAATAAAGAATATACTCACTTACAATGATGGGGTCCTTGTCTGCCTCCGCAGTGATCCGGTGAGTCGAGGAGTCCCTCCGGGAAATCCCGGGGGTACACTAGGGAGTCCTGTTCCCAGCGGGTCCTGCAGTCCGGCAGAGAGGTTGTCCCATCTGGGTCGCCAAATTGATTCAAAGATCGAAGCCGAAATTCCTTTAAGTGGTATATTCTTTATTGCAGCGCTGGATGCACGGGGGATCTCTCCACCTATCGTGCATACCCAAAGCAGAAAGCAGTCTTGAATTTATACAATCAATCTATCAATATTCTACAAGCACCTATACATATGCATTACCTATCCCCGCCTTCCCTCGCTTCTCATGCTAATTAGCCTTTTGGCACCTTGCGCCTGCGCAGAGCCTTCCAAGAATTGTGGGCAGGGGTCTTTGGGATGTGGGCAGGGGTCTTTGGGAGGAAGACCCCGAGTCTTCCTCACAGTGTACTTTTCACCTTTGGTCAGGAATCTGCTGAATTGGCATGTTTCTTAATTGCAAGAGCTGGTTGTTGCCAATTCTCCCGTTTGTTGTATCTTTATAATGAATTCCAATGTCCAGTTTCGAGAGTTATAGTCATTACATTCGTTTCTCTGTCTGCCTGCCGCTTCCTTATCATGAGTTCCAGTATCTTGTTTCGAGATATACAGTCCTTGTCTGGGGATTGTCCTTGCCTCCCCAATAGCTCCTTAATCAGCCTTCACACAATTATCTGAGAATGAAAGCTGCTTTCCAGTAATTCAGAAAGCCAAGTTACGTCTCAGCCTTTAGCATCTCGGGCTTTGGGGCCTGTCTGTAACATTTGGCACCAGCACTAATACTTTTTTTGGCATATGTTTAGCGTTTGGGGCCTGTGTCTGGGATTTGGGCCCTGTCTCGAACCACTGGGGCTTTGTCCTGGGTTTTGGAACCTGCCTCTAGAGTTCAGGGCCTGTGATTAGGCTTTTGGGGTCTGTGTCTGGGGGCCGGTATCTGGGGGCAAGGGGGGAGCTGCTTGTAGACCCTTGGGGCCAGCATTGAGGGGGTTGGGAGCTGACTCTACACCTTTGGGGCCTGCTTCTGGGGGGGGGGGGGGTTGAGACCTGCATCTGGGGGAGGGGTGGGAGCTCTTTGTATTCCTTTGGAGCCTGTGTCGGGGGGGGGGGAAGGGGAGGGTTGGTTGGGAGGTGCTTGTACACTGTTGGAGCCTGGGTTGAGGGAGGAGGTTTGGAGCTGCTTCTACACCTTTGGGCCTGGCATCGGGGGTAGGGGGTTGGGTGCTGGTTGTAGGGGCCTGTGTTTGGGGGGGGGGGGTTTGGGACCTGCATCTGGGGGAGGGGTGGGAGCTGCTTGTACACCTTTGGGGCCTGCATGTGTGGGGGGTCAGGGCCTGTGTCTAGCGGGCTGGGAACTGCTTGTACAATGTAGGAATCTGTTTCTGCAGGGTGGCTGGGAGCTGTTTGTACAACTTTGGGGCCAGCATCTGGGGGTGGCTGGGAGCTGCCTGTACACTGTAGGGGCCTGTGTTTGTGGGGGCCTTGGGGGCCTCCCTCGGGGGGGGGGGGGAGGGTTGGGAGCTGCTTGTATAGGGTAGGGGGCCTGCCTGGCAGGGGTTGGGAGCTGCTTGTAGAATTTGGGGCCCTGTGTCTGGGGGGGGGGTTGGGGCCTGTGTCTCAGGGGTGTTGGGAACTGGTTGTACACCTTTGGGTCCTGTCTCTGGGGGGGGAGCTACTTGTACCCTTACCATAAGCCGTACTCTAACACATACTTCTACCAGTACCCTTACCCTTACCGTAACCCTTACCTTTACCCTTACTCTTACCCTTACCAAAGCATTACCCTTACCCTTAACGTAAGCCTAAACCTTAACCTTATCCTTACACTTACACTTACCGTAACCCTTACCCTTTCTGCTACACTTACCCTTGGCCTAAATCTAAACCTTACACTTACCCTAACCCTAACACTTACCCTTACCATTACCCATATACTTACTCTTACCCTAACCCTAAATCTTACTCAAACACTTACCCTGACCCTTACATTAACCCTAAACCGTACCCTAAAACTTACACTTACTCTTAACCTTAACCTTACGCTTAACCTTAACCTACTACTTACCCTTTCTTATCCGTCACCCTACACCTAAAATTAACCCTAACCATTACCCTAACACTTACCCTTACCCTAACCCAAACCCTAATCCTAACTCTAAACCTTACCCTGACTTGTACACTTATCCTTATCCTTACACTTACCCTAACACTTACCCTTACACTTATCCTTAGACATATAACTTACCCTTACCCTAAAACTTAACCTAACTCTAACCCTAAACCTTACCTTAACCCTTACTCTGACCCTTACATTAACCCTTACCCTTACCCTAAAACTTACTCTTAACCTTAACCTTACCCTTAACCTTAACCTAATACTTACCCTTCCGTTTCCCTCACCCTAACCCTAAAATTAACCCTAACCATTACCCTAACACCTACCCTTACCCTAACCCTTACTCTAACCCTTACAATGACCCGTACCCTTACACATACACTTACCCTTACTCTTACCCTAAACCTTACCCTTACCATAAGCCATATTCTAACAAATTCTACCCGTACCCTTACCCTTACCGTAATCCTTACCCTTTATGTTACCCTAAACCTTACCCTTACCCTAACACTTACCCTTATCGTAAACCTTACCCTTTCTGCTACATTTACCATTAGCCTAAATCTAAACCTTACACTTACCCTTACCTTAACCCAATACTTACCCTTACGTTTCCCTCACCCTAACCCTAAAATTAACCCGAACCATTATTCTAACACTTACCCTTACCCTAACCCTAACCCTTACTCTAACCCTTACCCTGACCCATACCCTTACACTCACCCTTACCCTTACATTACCCTAACTCTTACCCATACCATAACCCATACCCTAACACATATTTTTACCCTTAACCTTACCGTTACCCTTACCCTTACTCTATCCGTTACCCTTACGCTTACCCTTAACATAAACCTTACCATTAATCTTACCCTTACGCTAACCCTTACCCTTACCCTATCCCTTACACTTATCCTTATCCATACCCTTAACCTTACCCCAACCCTTACCCTTAAGCTGAACCTAACCCTAAACCTTACCCCAAACCTTTCCCTGAACCTTACATTAACCATAACCCTTAACCTAAACCTTACACTTACTCTTAACCTTAACCTTACCCTTAACCTTAAGCTAGTACTTAACCTTACATTTTTCTCACCCTAATCCTAAAATTAACCCTAACCATTACCCTAACACTTAACCGTTACACTTACCCTTATTCTATCCGTTACTCTTACACTTTCCCTTAACATAAACCTTACCCTTTACCTTACCCTTACCATAAGCCATACATCAACACTTACATGTACACTTACGCTTACACTTATCCTAGTAATTACTCGTACAATTACCCTTAACCTAACCATAAACATTAAGGATCAGCTTAAGGGTCACCCTTAAGGTTAACGTTATCCTAACACTTACACTTAAGTTCATGGTAAGGGTTAGAGTAAGGGTAAGTGTTAGGGTAATGGTTAGGCTAATTTTAGGTTTAGGGTGAGGGAAACGTAAGAGTAAGTATTAGGTTACAGCTAAGGTTAAGGTTAAGAGTAAGTGTAAGGTTTAGTGTAAGGATTAGGGTTAATGTAAGGGTCAAGGTAAGGGTTGGGGTAAAGGTTTAGGTAAAGGGTAAAAATATGTATATTGTAAGGGTGAGGGGTTAGGGTAATGGTTAGATTTTAGTTAGATTTAGGTAAGGGTGAGGGTTCGGGTAAGGTTTAGAATTAGGCAAAGGGTAAGTGTAGCAGAAAGGGTAAGGTTTAGGATAAGGGTAAGTGTTAGGATAAGGGTAAGGTTTAGGGTTAGCTTAATAGTAAGGTTAAGGGTAATTGTACGAGTAATTGCTAGGGTAAGTGCAAGCGTAAGTGTACATGTAAGTGTTGTTGTATGGCTTATGGTAAGGGTAAGGTCAAGGGTAAGGTTTATGGTAAGGGTAAGCGTAAGGGTAAGGGTAACGGATAGAGTAAGGGTAAGGGTAAGGTTAAGGGTAACGGTAAGGTTAAGGGTACAAATATGTGTTAGGTTATGGGTTATGGTATGGGTAAGAATTAGGGTAAGTATAAGGGTAAGGGTAAGTGTAAGGGTACAGGTCAGGGTAAGGGTTAGAGTAAGGGTTAGGGTTGGGGTAAGGTTAAGTGTTAGGGTAATGGTTAGGGTTAGTTTTAGGGTTAAAGTCAGGAAAATGTATGCGTAAGTATTAGGTGAATGTTAAGGGTAAGGTTAAGGTTAAGAGTAAGGGTAAGGTTTAGGGTAAGGGTTAGGGTTAATGTAAGGGTCAGGGTAAGGGTTGGGGTAAGGGTTAGGGTAAGGGTTAGGTTCAGGATAAGTGTTAGAGTAAGGGTAAGGTTAATGGTAACCGTAAGTGTAAAGGTAAGGGTTAGGGTAAGGGTAAGAATAAGGGTATGGGTAACGGTAAGGGCGAGGGTTAGGCTAAGGGTAAGTGTAAGGTTTAGATTTAGGCTAAGGGTAAGTGTAGCAGAAAGGGTAAGGTTTACGGTAAGGGTAAGTGTTAGGATAAGGGTAAGGTTTAGGGTTAGGTTAAGGGTAATGGTAAGGGTAACGGTAAGGGTAAGGGTAACGGTAAGGGTAAGGGTAACGGTAATGGTAAGGGTAAGGTAAGGGTAACAGTAACGGTAAGGGTAAGGGTTACGGTAAGGGTACGGTTACGGGTAGAAGTATGTGTTAGAGTATGGGTTATGGTAAGGGTAAGGGTTAGAGTAAGGGTTAGGGTAAGGGTAATGGTTAGGGTTAATTTTAGGGTTAGGGTGAGGGAAAAGTAAGGGTAAGTATTAGGTTAAGGTTAAGGGTAAGGTTAAGGTTAAGTTTTAGGGTTAGGGTTAATGTAAGGGTCAGGGTAAGGGTTCAGGTAAGGTTTAGGGTTAGGGTTAGGTTAAGGTTAAGTGTTAGGGTAAGGGTAAGGTAAATGGTAACTGTAAGTGTAAGGGTAAGGGTTAGGGTAAGGGGAAGAGTAAGGGGAAGGGGAAGGGGAAGTCTAAGGGTCCGGGTCCGGGTAAAAGTTAGAGTAAGGGTTAGGGTTAGGTAAGGATAAGTGTTCAGGTAATGGTTACGGTTAATTTTAGGGTTATGGTGAGGGAAAGGTAAGGGTATGTATTAGTTTAAGGGTAAGGTTAAAGGTAAGATTAAGTGTAAGGTTTAGGTTAAGGGTTAGGATTAGAGTTAGGGTTAGGGTAAGGGTTAGGGTTAATGTAAGGGTCAGGGTAAGGGTTGGGGTAAGGTTTAGGTCAAGGGTAAAAGTAAGTATAATGGTAAGGGTAAGGGTGAGGGTTAGGGTAAGGTTTAGAATTAGGCAAAGGGTAAGTGTAGCAAAAAGGGTAAGGTTTAGGATAAGGGTAAGTGTTAGGATAAGGGTAAGGTTTAGGGTTAGCTTAATAGTAAGGTTAAGGGTAATTGTACGACTAATTGCTAGGGTAAGTGCAAGCGTAAGTGTACATGTAAGTGTTGTTGTATGGCTTATGATAAGGGTGTGAGGAATGTTTTAACAATTCGTGTCCATAAAGAACAATTCTGTTTGAATCCTGTCTGCCTCTGGGCCCTGCACTGGCAATTTAATTCTTGAACCTCAGCTGCAGTGTGTCCCAGTCTCCCCCTCATTCTAGTCAATTTATCACTCCTTAAATTTATGAACCTGTTTGCTTTTGTTATTCCGGACTTCTATTTCTAACACTGCTATAGATGTGTCTGTGAATGGCTGGGGAAGAATGTTTTAATTACTCGTGAAGCTGTTTGTGTTTGATGTCTGGGAGTTTCAGAACAACTGATAACAACTAGTGACTGTTATGGGATACTATGCGGATCTTTGGTATCTGGTTAGGGGGGCCGAGAGATTAAGAGGAAGGAAAAAGAAGCTGAAGGACGGCTGGGAGACAAGTCTTGAAGAGAATGTTCTATAAACTTGGTATGGTGCCAAGTAAGTACAAAGGGGGAGAGGAAGACTACGAGCCTTCAGCATGAAAGACCCCTAGAGACCCCCAGAAGAGACCCCAGAGGAGACTGCGCATGCTCCAGTAGGAGGGACTGCACCCCGGAAGCTAATTTTAATAATCTATTTTTTTTAGAAGTAGTAATGAATATGTATTAGTCTAGGAGCATAAAAATCAGCTGCTTGATGTAACTGGTGTGCGTCCTGGTGGAGCGGAGACTCCCGGTGCACCCAGCGCTGTTTGCTTACCTCTATTCCTTTATATTCTTTCATAGAAGACAGCAGAGATGCTTGTGGATACCGTCCAGTTGGATTCTGGATGAATTCGACTGATTCGTAAGATACCGTCCGGTTGGGTAAAGGTGCGGTTGCTAGTGTTTGTGTGTGAGAGTGTAACTGAGACTTCTAAAGTCCGTGTGGAGGTCTTTTTGTTTTCTCACCAGTTCTAATCTCCTGTCGGGGGTGCTGGGCTGGTGAAGAGAGGGATACGTGGGTGGGTGATAGGTCCTAAACCCCCTGCAAGACACTCTCACTAGGGGCAACCAAGGACTGTGGGAATTGCCACTAGTAAAATTCCCGGATGGGTCAGATAAAATCGAAGACCAAGGACCAGAAAGGGAGCAAATTACCAGATATATGACCAAAAAGTCCATTACGAATAATGATTAGAAATTGGAACAATAGGGGCCCCAGAAAATTAAAGAGTAAATTAAAAATGATCCTGTATTATATGATAGAATGACCAAAAGAACTCTTAAGACCCCATGTATTTTGATCCACGGAGGACGGGGTCTGTCAGGCTTTGAACATTAATAGTAGAATACCCATGGATCCAGAAAAGAGCAAGCTGAAACATTGGAATTAGAAATTTGAGAGCAATTGATTAAGAATGAATATGTGCTACATTTGTGCCTGTGCTGCACTTATACCACCAGATAACAGGAGCCTCTCGGACCCCGAGAACCAGATCAAAAACAACCTCATGGTTCGGACTTTAATCAAGGGGTCTGAGATAAGGAGGACTGCTCACAAAGGGACAGCTTAGGAATATGTATATGTATAGGAATGTTCATGTATATGTAACTCTTTACTAGAGCAATTTGCCACGTTAGGCGTGCACGACTTTGGTGGGACTACCCGCCCCGTGCTGCATGGAACTGAGTAAACATACCTACTTTACAATCTTACTGATTGTGGAGTCAGCTTTCTGTGAGTCATTTTGGTGAGCCAGGCAGGAGACACTCTGCTCGGCTGCGGGATCGGCTGCAGCGCGGACGCCCCTAGGTGCACCCTGAGCGTTTTTGCTCGGAGGGGACTCCACTCTCAGCTGCTCACCGCAGGAGCAAAGATCTCCTGAAACTGCAGACAAACGGTATGTTTTCAGCTGCTGGAGGGATACTAACTGGAGTGTTAATAATTGTATGTGTTTCTATGTATGTATTTTGTGTTGACATTTTGTATATTGTAATATTTGCATATTGTATGTATTTTGTGTTGAAAGTATTTGTGTAAATGTAAGGGTTTGAAACAAAGTGTTACAAGTCACTTCACGAAGAACACAGTCAGAGACAATACTTGTTTGGTTGGTTATCATTCTAAATTATATTCCTGTGGTATGAATGAGATGTGCTGGAGGCCTCCGTGTGCGATTGTGCTGTGTGAGTGAGACGCAGCGTTGCTGCAAAGCGAGTGCAGAGTTCCGATCCGTTGTTCCGTACTCTCCACAAGGGGAGTGGGCAGAGACGAACGAAGTGCTTGACAGACTGAAAAGAAGTGCTGTTTTATCCAAGTTTTGAGTGGTGGTGCCCAGTGTATCTTGTGTATCTTGTGTATCCTATTTTTGCTCTTAAATGTTTTGACTGTGACAAGAAAAAGGCAGGAGCATGATATGACATGCTTTCTGCAACATATGAGGCCTGCACAGGCCGAGACCTGGACTCGCTGAGACCTGAACAGGCCGAGAGACCGGAGCTGTGCCGAGAGACTGGAGTGGCGCTGGGAGACCCGAGACACTACGGAGGGACTACCACTGGACGGAGAGAGCCCTGAGAGACGCTGCAGAGCCACGGACGGCTCTGAGAGACACAGAATAGACCGGACAGAAGCCGGAAAACGCGGGGAATTGAAGTAATTGCGGGACATCCAAGATCGAGTTGCTACGGGAGACCAGAGGCGTCAGTGGACACCGGTAGCCGACCCTCACCGTGTGGCCAGTCGGCACAGAGCAGAGGGGCGGACATCAGGACCCTGCAGCCTGTCTGACGTAACCATGGAGGCAGTGGCAGCAGCGGCTGTGCTGCTTCACTCTAGCATTCTTTTTATAAAAGGTTTATCTTGCAATGCAAAAAAGACTATTAGTCCCCAGATCGGTGTTATAACTGTTACTAATGACGACTAAGCTCTATTGCAGGGCAGGAGTGCAGAGACGCAGATTACACTGCCAAATGACCACCAGCAGGCTCTTTCACAAACCTAAGGTTGCAGCTGGCACTGCCTGCAGCCATATAGCAGACGTTACACTCTCTTTCCTAACTAGTAATCATGTGTCTCATCCATTTGTGGTGAATGGTCAGTGGCAAAAAGAAAAGGAGGATGCCACTGACACTAACAGCATGGGTAATAGGAGTAGTATAAGTGACACAGGTGACGGTGCGAGGCGAGGCGCTCTGCCTGCTGCTCGCCTTCGCCTGACTGTGCACTGCTGCCGACGGTGCTAGAGTAAAATGTGAAGACTGCTCAGATGGCAGTGATGAGAGTGTTTGTGTGAAGAAGATGTGTGAAGAAGATGTGTGCTGAATCTGACTTTGTGTGCAACGGTGGTCAGTGTGTGCCAAACAGATGGCAGTGTGATGGGGATCTGGATTGTGAAGATGGGTCTGATGAAAGTGCTGAGCTGTGTCATATGAGAACAGTGTCATGGAAATGTGATGGTGAAAAAGACTGTGACAGTGGAGAAGATGAAGAGAATTGTGGCGATGTGATAGAGATCCTTACTGTAAGGATGGAAGAGATGAAATTAACTGCCCTTCCTGGACCTGTAGGCCAGACCAGTTCAGATGTGAACTGTGTCCATGGGAGTAGGCAGTGCAGTGGTGTGAGAGACTGTCTGGATGGCACTGATGAAGCAAACTGTAACAATGTTATTCAGTGCTCTGGACCTGGCAAATTCAAGTGCAGAAGTGGAGAATGCATAGATATCAATAAAGTGTGTAACCAGCAGAGAGACTGCAAGGACTGGGGTGATGAGCCCCTGAAGGAATGCAACATAAATGAATGTGACTGTCCAGCTGTGAAACTGTGGAGGTAGTGATGAATGCCAAAACCCTGTAGTCAAATCTGTATCAACCTGAAAGGCTATCAGATGAATCCTGCTACAGGAACCTGGAAAGGGCCATACGGCAAAGCAAATTAAATAACTGTTATTTAACTTGTCAGAAGATAAAAAATAAAGTGTTTCAACAAGCAGCCACGGGAGGGAAGAATCACTGAACCCTCGATGTGAGGGACTGTACCTTGTTTTACTGACTACTGAAACAGCTGTGAGAACTGCAGAAAGGGACCCACGCATCCAGAATAAAAGGACCAGTAACTACTGAAACTTGGAGGGTTGAGTCCGCTCCTGGGAAACTGAAACTCAAGCTAAGGGAGAACTAATATTCTGGCAACGAGGCTCTGCATGAATTAAGGATGCCAAATAAAAAGGACAAGCCTAAAGGGAGAAAAGGGAGAAGGCAAGACTGGGGCAGGACCCTCCACTGTGGTGTGTATGGTCTACCGAGGGAGGCAACCCCTATCGGTATTGACTGCCGAATGAGAGGGCCTCGACCGGACTTCTCCCACACTAAGGTCAGGTTGTCCCGAGAAAATAACATAAAAAACCTCTTTTTTAAACCTATATAAAATTGTGATTCGTTTTACAGGAGCTGGATCACCCTGACAGGCCGAACGGTAACACAAGCCTGAATCGACCCTGAAGGCGTTTGCCTATTATGATCCAGCTACATGGGCAGAAGACAGATCCTGGGGCTATAGGACCTCAGTATATATACTTAATAGAATAATTAGGTTATTAGCTGTAATAGAAATAGTTATAAATGATGAGAACTGATCTAAATGAGTTATAAAGATGAGAACTGCTTTGTATCAAAATTGCCTAGCTTTGGATTGTTTGCTAGCACAAGAAGGAGAAGTCTGTGGAAAATTTAACTTTAGTAATTACTGTTTAAAGATTGATGAAAAGGTGTTTCTTCCTAGTAACTGATAGAATGTTATGTTCTGGTTTAGGATGAGAAGAATGTTAATAATATGCTGATGTTTTAATTGTTTTTAATTGTTACAGAGCAGTGCTTACACCAAGCCAAGGACCAAGCCAAATTCAGCTTCTCACTGTCCTGCCAGCAGGCAGGCTGGGAGGAGGGCCGGACTGCTCGGGGTTAGGTTGGGCATCGGACAGCAGGTGGTGAGCAATTGCATTGTGCATCACTTGTTTCGTACACATTATTACTAGTAGTACTATTATCATCATTATTGTTATTATCTTCTTGTTTTTATCTCAACTCACAGGCTTCACTTTCCCATTTCTCTCTCCCATCCCAGAGAAGGAGGGGGGAGGTGAGCGAGCAAACACAAACCTGGAAGGATATGGAATGGGATTTATTTTCATGGCTGCCTGGTGGACCATGGGTCAAAAGAGTGTTATTTTTATTGTTATGTGGTGTAATTACGTTATTATTTGTACCTTGTATGATACCTTGTCTTACATTATTAATACACCGGGTGATAAATAGTACATTTGTAATAACTTCATTAAAAAAAGAAGGGAATATGTCAATTATGATGCTTAAGAATTGGACCCTCCAAGAACAAACTGATGAAATCCAATTATTAATAACAGAAGAGACACGAATTGGGGATGTTAAAAAGAAGATAAGGGATTGTGAGGAATGTTTTAACAATTCGTGTCCATAAAGAACAATTCTGTTTGAATCCTGTCTGCCTCTGGGCCCTGCACTGGCAATTTAATTCTTGAACCTCAGCTGCAGTGTGTCCCAGTCTCCCCCTCATTCTAGTCAATTTATCACTCCTTAAATTTATGAACCTGTTTGCTTTTGTTATTCCGGACTTCTATTTCTAACACTGCTATAGATGTGTCTGTGAATGGCTGGGGAAGAATGTTTTAATTACTCGTGAAGCTGTTTGTGTTTGATGTCTGGGAGTTTCAGAACAACTGATAACAACTAGTGACTGTTATGGGATACTATGCGGATCTTTGGTATCTGGTTAGGGGGGCCGAGAGATTAAGAGGAAGGAAAAAGAAGCTGAAGGACGGCTGGGAGACAAGTCTTGAAGAGAATGTTCTATAAACTTGGTATGGTGCCAAGTAAGTACAAAGGGGGAGAGGAAGACTACGAGCCTTCAGCATGAAAGACCCCTAGAGACTCCCAGAAGAGACCCCAGAGGAGACTGCGCATGCTCCAGTAGGAGGGACTGCACCCCGGAAGCTAATTTTAATAATCTATTTTTTTTAGAAGTAGTAATGAATATGTATTAGTCTAGGAGCATAAAAATCAGCTGCTTGATGTAACTGGTGTGCGTCCTGGTGGAGCGGAGACTCCCGGTGCACCCAGCGCTGTTTGCTTACCTCTATTCCTTTATATTCTTTCAATAAATCCTATTTTTTTATTTAATCCTAATTTGAATCCTGAGCCATTTATAACAAGGGTTAGGTTAACTTTAAGGTTTATGTTAAGTGTAAGTGTAAGGGTAACGGAGACAGTAAAGGTAAGGGTAAGGGGAATGGTAAAGTTAAGGCTACAAGTACGTGTTAGGATATGGGTTATGGTAAGGGTAAGGGTTAGGGTAAGGGTAAGTGTTAGGGTAATGATTAGGGTTAATTTTAGGGTTAGGGTGAGGGAAACATAAGGGTAAGTGTTAGGGTAATAGTTAAGGGTAAGGTTAAGGTTAAGAGTAAGTGTAACTTTTAGGGTAAGGGTTAGGGTTAATGTAAGGGTCAGGGTAAGGGCTGGGGTAAGGTTTAGGGTTAGGGTTAGGTTAAGGGTAAGGATTAGGGTAAGGGTAAGGGTATGGATAAGGATAAGTGTAAGTGTTAGGGTAAGGGTAATGTTAAAGGTAACAGTAAGTGTAAGGAGAAGGGTTAGGGTAAGGGTAAGAGTAAGGGTATTGGCAACAGTAAGGGTGAGGGTTACAGTAAGGGTAAGTGTAAGGTTTAGATTTAGGCTAAGGGTAAGTGTAGCAGAAAGGGTAAGGTTTACTGTAAGGTTTAAGGTTTCGGCTTCGGTTAAGGGTAAGGGTAAGGGTAATTGTACGAGTAATTGCTAGGGTAAGTGTAAGCGTAAGTGTACATGTAAGTGTTGTTGTAGGGCTTATGGTAAGGGTAAGGTCAAGGGTAAGGTTTATGTTAAGGGTAAGCGTAAGGGTAACGGATAGAGTAAGGGTAAGGGTAAGGTTAAGGGTACAAATATGTGTTAGGGTATGGGTTATGGTATGGGTAAGAATTAGGGTAAGTATAAGGGTAAGGGTAAGTGTAAGGGTACAGGTCAGGGTAAGGGTTAGAGTAAGGGTTAGGGTTAGGGTTAGGGTAAGTGTAAGGGTTAGGGTAAGGGTTAGTTTTAGGGTTAAAGTCAGGAAAACGTATGCGTAAGTATTAAGTTAATGTTAAGGGTAAGGTTAAGGTTAAAAGTAAGTGTAAGGTTTAGGGTAGAGGTTAGGGTTAATGTAAGGGTCAGGGTAAGGGTTGGGGTAAGGTTTAGGGTAAGGGTTAGGTTCAGGATAAGTGTTAGGGTAAGGGTAAGGTTAATGGTAACCGTAGGGTTACGGTAAGGGTAAGAATAAGGGTATGGGTAATGGTAAGGGCGAGGGTTAGGCTAAGGGTAAGTGTAAGGTTTAGATTTAGGCTAAGGGTAAGTGTAGCAGAAAGGGTAAGGTTTACGGTAAGGGTAAGTGTTAGGATAAGGGTAAGGTTTAGGGTTAGGTTAAGGGTAAGGGATAGGGTAAGGGTAAGGGTTACGGTAACGGTAAGGGTAAGGGTTACGGTAAGGGTACGGGTACGGGTAGAAGTATGTGTTAGAGTATGGGTTATGGTAAGGGTAAGGGTTAGGGTAAGGGTAAGTGTTGGGGTAATGGTTAGGGTTAATTTTAGGGTTAGGGTGAGGGAAAAGTAAGGGTAAGTATTAGGTTAAGGTTAAGGGTAAGGTTAAGGTTAAGTTTTAGGGTTAGGGTTAATGTAAGGGTCAGGGTAAGGGTTCAGGTAAGGTTTAGGGTTAGGGTTAGGTTAAGGTTAAGTGTTAGGGTAAGCGGAAGTTGTATGGATAAGGATTAGTGTAAGGGATAGGGTAAGGGTAAGTGTTCGGGTAAGGGTAAGGTTAATGGTAACCGTAAGTGTAAGGGTAAGGGTTAGGGTAAGGGGAAGAGTAAGGGTAAGGGTAGGGGAAGTCTAAGGTTATGGGTCAGGGTTAAAAGTTAGAGTAAGGGTTAGGGTTAGGGTTAGGTAAGGATAAGTGTTAGGGTAATGGTTACGGTTAATTTTAGGGTTATGTTGAGGGAACATAGCAACAGTGCGCGCAGTCGCAGAATATACCAGGATGTGCTGAGTAATCCCAGAATTAGCAAGGTATAAAAAGGGACCCTGGCAGGGGTGAGGTGCTTGCCGTTGGCGGAGCTGAGACTCCCCAGCTGCCCAGTGCTGTTTTGCTTGATGTTTGCTTACTCAATAAATTCCTTTCTATGATTAATACAATGCTCTCTGAAAATTAATTAAGGGGGCAACTTATAACACTTTGGACGCTCAAAACCCAAACCCAAAAACTTTGGACGCTCAAAACCCTATCCCGAAAACAGGACGCTCAAAGCCCTAACCCAAAAACATTAGGATGCTCCAAGCCCTAACCCAAAAACATTCGGACGCTCAAAACCCAAACCCAAAACATTAAGATGCTCCAAACCCTATCCGGAAAACATTAGGAAGCTCAAAGACCTATCCCAAATACTTAGGACGCTCAAAACCCTATCCTGGAAACACTGAGATGCTCAGAACCCTATCCTCAAAATTTAGGATGCTCCAAACCCTAACCCAAAAACATTAGGACGCTCAAAGCCCCAACCCAAAACATTAGGACGCTCCAAACCCTATCCTGGAAACATTAAGATGCTCAAAACCCTATCCTGAAAACTGTGGATGCTCATTACCCAGACCCAAAATATTAAGATGCTCAAAACCCTAACCCAACTACTTAGGATGCTTGAAAGCCTATCCCAAAAAATTAGGGCACACAAAAGCCTAACCCCAAAAATTAAGATGCTCAAAATCCAAACCCCCAAAATTAGGATACTCAAAACCCTGGACCTGGAGAAACTAACCTGAAAAAAAAAAAAACAAAACAAAACAAAAAAAAGATCTTAAAACCCTAACCGTAAATAACTGACCAAAAATAAAACCTTAAGACTCTAACCCTAAAAAACATATCAACACTACAACCCAAAAAACTCTAATACCCTAACACGCTAACCCTGAAACCCTTAAAACCCTAACCCCCAAATCCTTAAAACCCTAACTGTTAAAACTCCAACCCTAAAAACCTTAAAATCCTAAACATAAACCCTGAAACCCCTTACCCTGAAACCCAACCCTAGTGCCCAATCCCTGAAACCTTAAAACCCTGAATCAATCTGTAGCAAATAGCATAGGCTGAGTCGAGGATCTCAGTACAGTAGCATTATTATTCGAGATTACAATGGCGGGTGTCCCACAAGCAGGAGGGTGCCTACTAATTCCATACACAGTTTATACACTTTTTTTTTCTGCCGAGGACCGGGACCCTCCCCTGTTTCCCCTTTAACTGTGCTATTCAAGGTTCATAATCTAGCTGGTGCTTCACAGAAAATACACAGCTGCTGGCCTGTTACAAGTCACATTTCTTTTGAGGTTTTTACTCTTTGAGGTGGTAATGTTTCTTACGCCGTGATTTCCACCTAATTGCTGTAAGGATTCTGGTTGTCTGCGTTTTACAAGGTTGTCTGTTATAATAAATAAAAGTCCCAAATAGGATTACAATCAAAGTTTACAATTCACTGAATGAATAGAGGTAAGCAAACAGTGCTGGGTACGCCGGGAGTCTCTGCTCCACCAAGACGCGCACCAGTTATACACCAGTTACCTCCCTTAAGGGATATAGAGAAGCCCTCTCAGATACATCCGTCCTACTTCTCCTGCATGCGGCCGGAGGTCGGTCTAATTCTGGTGCTGTTGGTGGTGGAAGCTGGGGCAACGGTGGTACTGGTGGCGATACCACAGCCACCGGAGGGGGAGCCGCCGGGGGTGGATTGTTAGGATATGGAGGTGGTAGCTTATCCAACGGCTCACGTTTATCTTCTTTTTCTTTTTCATGTTCTTCTTGTTCTTCAAATTTCTTACCTGCTTTTAGTGTAAATATTGAGGCTGGAAAAGGACCTGAAGTCCTCCTGATCCATAATCCTGCATAATCACTTTCTTCCTGGCTAAAAGCTTCCTTTGAATTAACATGGATATTTAAGGCCTGGCAAATCCAGTCTTTGAAGGATCCAAAAACAGGCCAAAAGACATGTAGTCTTAAAGGCTCCTTTGGCCATTCTGTCACATAATACTGGACCATTTTTAATTTACTTTTTCCTTTTCTGGGGTCCCTATCATTCCAATTTCTAATCGTTATTCCTAATGGACTTTCTGGTGGTATGACTGGTAATTTGCTCCCTTTCTTCCGGTCTCTGGTCTTCGATTTTGTCTGACCCATCTAGGAATTTTACTCTGGCAATTCCCACAGCCCTTGGTTACCTTAGTAAGAGTGTCTTGCAGGGGGTCGAGGACCTATCACACACCCACAAATCCTATAGGAATCCCTTCGGTCCTTCACCGGCCAAGTCCCTCGCGGGAGATTGGAACCGCGGTTAGAAGACCTCCACAATCGCTTCGGAACTAAGTTCCATCTCAGTCACACTCTTACACACACAGGCAACCGAACCCCACCCAACCGAACGGTATACGCTTTAAATGCTTACGACTCCGTCATCTTCGTTCGGATCTTCACACACACAATTATGGGCAAAATATAGTGCTGCAGCTGGCAAGGGAGCTGAAAAAAAGAATCAGAAACTTTGCTTACCTTTATTCAGGTTTAAGATGCCATTAGTTCCGACCTGACTCAAACAGCAGCCACCAAATGGTGGGGGTGCCTCTCCTAGATCAAACCAGAAATCAGGAACCAAAGCCCTCCCGGACGAGCGCCCGCTTGTAATAAATGACTGGGTCCCAAATAGGATTGCAATTGAAATTTACAATTTATTAATTGAATAGAGGTAAGCAAGCAGCGCTGGGTGCGCCAGGAGTCTCTGCTCCACCAAGACGCACACAAGTTACATCAGGCGGCTGGTTTTTATGCTGCTAGGCTAATACATATTCATTACTACTTCTACAAAACGCAGGGTTATTCTAATTAGTTCCCAGAATCCAAACCCTCCCACTGGTGCAGGCGTTATCAGTCTCCGGTGGTCCCTCTGGGGGCCGCTCGTACTGAAGGCTCGTAGTCTTCCTCCCAGGCTTTTCTCTTGTCCATCTCCTTTGTCCATCTTGGCTGGATGGCAGACACTTGCATAGTGTCCCATGCAACAGTTGTAATAGTTAGCAGTTATTCTGAAACCCCTTTGTTCTCTTATCCCCTATTGACCCGAATTGCTGGACCATTCCTTTGCAAGATACAAGAACTATATATATTAACCACTCTGGTTTTCTCAGACTTTTCATCATATCATGCGGCCCTAGCATTGTTCCATATTGACACGAATCAGATGAACTCATTTCACACTGTTAAGCTGTCTTATCACTGCAAGCATATCTCAATACCACCTTCCTTCCCTCTACAGGATGTAACTGCGCAAAAACAACATTTTTATTCCCACAACCTTGATCCCCTTACCCTGAAATCCTTATTCCCCTTAAACCTAACAACTCTAACCACAACCCTAACCCTTATTATCAACCCCCTAACGCTAATGACACTGACCTTAATCCAAACCCCAAACTGCCCCTAACCCCAGACAACCAACAACGAAACACACACACACAAAGATGGAAACTACAAAAAAGGCAAAACCCACGATACAGGCCCCAAATCACAAATACACAACCAAAATGCTACAGAAAAGCCCCAGATGCAGGCCCCAAATGCTACTGCTAGGCCTCAAAAGCTCAAGATGCATCCCAAAGCAAAAATGCAGGCCCCAAACGTTACAGAAAAGCCCCCAAACCCAGGCTGCACAAGTCTACAAGCAGGCCCCAAACTGCCAACAGAAGCAGGCACCAACCACACCCAGATGCAGACCCCAACTGCCCACAAGCAGCTCCTACCCCACCACCCCCTCCCAAGAACTGGACTCCACCCAGACACTGGCCCAAGACCCGGACCCGACCCCCGCCAACCCCCCTACCCTCCCCCCGACACAGGTGTACAAGCAGCTCACAACCCGCCCCTTCAGAGACCGGTCCCACTCCCCCCACCCCCCCCAAGACACGGGATGCGGAGGTGTACAACCAACTCCCAACTCCCTCCCCCTCAAAGGGAGGCCCCAAAGACCCCCAAATGGAGGCTCCTAGAG
The DNA here is from genome assembly GCF_964211825.1 of Aythya ferina. Classification (NCBI taxonomy): domain Eukaryota; kingdom Metazoa; phylum Chordata; class Aves; order Anseriformes; family Anatidae; genus Aythya; species Aythya ferina. Next base: position 237,451 of record NW_028181437.1, read on the forward strand.
TGAACAAACAGCTCCCAACTTCCCCAGGCACAGGCCCCCCCCCCCCCCCCCCCAAACACAGGCCACAAAGGTGTATAAACAGCCCAGACCCCCCTCCAAGACCATGGCCCCTATAGTGTACAAGCAGCTCCCAAACACCCACAGATGCAGGCCCCAACCCTTCTCAAAAGGGAGGCACCTAGAATGCATGAGCAACTCCCAACCAGCCTAAACATAGGTCCAAAAGTGCACAAGAAGCTCCCAACCCCCCTCAAATACAGACCCCAAAAGTGTACAAGTAGCTCCCCCCCTGAGACAGGACCCAAAGGTGTACAACCAGTTCCCAACACCCCTGAGACACAGGCCCCAACCGCCCCCCCAGACACAGCGACCCAAATTCTACAAGCAGCTCCCAACCCCTGCCAGGCAGGCCCCCTACCCTATACAAGCAGCTCCCAACCCACCCCCCTGCCCCGAGGGAGGCCCCCAAGCCCCCCACAAACACAGGCCCCTACAGTGTACAGGCAGCTCCCAGCCACCCCCAGATGCTGGCCCCAAAGTTGTACAAACAGCTCCCAGCCACCCTGCAGAAACAGATTCCTACATTGTACAAGCAGTTCCCAGCCCGCTAGACACAGGCCCTGACCCCCCACACATGCAGGCCCCAAAGGTGTACAAGCAGCTCCCACCCCTCCCCCAGACGCAGGTCCCAAGCCCCCCCCCCAAACACAGGCCCCTGCAACCAGCACCCAACCCCCTACCCCCGATGCCAGGCCCAAAGGTGTAGAAGCAGCTCCAAACCTCCTCCCTCAACCCAGGCTCCAACAGTGTACAAGCACCTCCCAACCAACCCTCCCCTTCCCCCCCCCCCCCCCCCCGCCCCCCGACACAGGCTCCAAAGGAATACAAAGAGCTCCCACCCCTCCCCCAGATGCTGGTCTCAACCCCCCCCCGCCCCCAGAAGCAGGCCCCAAAGGTGTAGAGTCAGCTCCCAACCCCCTCAATGCCGGCCCCAAGGGTCTACAAGCAGCTCCCCCCTTGCCCCCAGATACCGGCCCCCAGACACAGACCCCAAAAGCCTAATCACAGGCCCTGAACTCTAGAGGCAGGCTCCAAAACCCAGGACAAAGCCCCACTGGTTCGAGACAGGGCCCAAATCCCAGACACAGGCCCCAAACGCTAAACACATGCCAAAAAAAGTATTAGTGCTGGTGCCAAATGTTACAGACAGGCCCCAAAGCCCGAGATGCTAAAGGCTGAGACGTAACTTGGCTTTCTGAATTACTGGAAAGCAGCTTTCATTCTCAGATAATTGTGTGCAGGCTAGATAGGATGGGGCTTCAGGCACCTCTTCACCTGAGGAAACACACTGCCATCAGGCACCGCTGTGCCAGACAAGCTTGTTCTGCTAGAACACCCTACTCAGATGCACTGTGGCATTCAAGTGAACTGCTTTCATGCAAATATAACGACTGATGTTACAACCCACCTTGCCTGTGGCACCTGATGAACAGAAGAGTAAGCCACCGCAGCGCTTCAAAACCATCCCTGCACATGCCGCTCCTTGTCGCTCTCTGGCCTTATCTCATATCCTTATCCACTTCTGTGGAGAGCCTGCCACGGCACCTGCAAAGCAAGACGGACACCTTTCATAGTCACCTTGTGCTACTTGGTCGTTCTGCTCCAACCCAGCTCATGACCAGCCCCTCTTCTTACACAGCTCTTCAGAGTGCAGTTTGCTCCTTTGAGCCTGTGCGAGACACCTGTGAAAGAAAAAGAAACGCATAGGCCGATGCAGCATCCAAAGACACAGCACAACTAGGTGAGTTACTCTCATCTGCTCCCTTACCTCTGCCGCTTACCAGCCCCCGAGGCAGATGCTTCAATCTACCCTCTTCAAACAGCTACAACACCTCTAAAAGACAAAGAGGGGATGCCTAGAGGAACAGTGAGACCTACAACACAACAACTGCTACATCTGTTCCTCACTCACCTTGCCAGAGGCAGCTCTGCGTGTGACATCCCAGGTTGTACACTGCGTTACCTAACCCTTACCGTAACCCTTACCCTAAACCTTCTCACCCTTACCATTACCCAAATCCTTACCTTTACTTTTTCCTTACCCTTACTCTTTCCTTTAACCATAACCTTACCCTTACCCTATACCTTACTCCAACCCTTCCCCTTACCTTCCCCTTCCCCTTACACTTAACCTAACCCTTACCCTTCTGCTTCCCCTAAAACATATCCTAACACATTCCCTTACCCTTAAACTTACCCTAACCCTTTCTATTACCCTTACACTTACTCTTGCCCTAATCCTTGCTTGCACCCTTACACTTATCCTAACCCTTACCCTTACCCATACTCAAACCCTTACTCTAACCCTTACCCTGACCCGTACCCTTACCCTTACCCTTAACCTAAGCCTAAACCTTAAACCTTACTTTAAAGCTTACCCTTTCTGCTACACTTACCCTTAGCCGAAATCTAAACCTTACACTTACCCTTAGCCTAACCCTCACCCTTACCATTACCCATACCCTTATTCTTACCCTTACCGTAACCCTTACCTTTACACTTACGGTTACCATTAACCTTACCCTTACCCTAACATTTATCCTTAACCTAACCCTTACCCTAAACCTTACCCCAACCCTTACCCTGACCCTTACATTAACCCTAACCCTTACCCTAAACCTTACCCTTACTCTTAACCTTAACCTTACCCTTAACATTCACCTAATACTTACGCATACGTTTTCCTGACTTTAACCCTAAAACTAACCCTAACCATTACCCTAACATTTAACCTTACCCTAACCCTAACCCTTACTCTAAACCTTACCCTGACCTGTACCCTTACACTTACCCTTACCCTTATACTTACCCTAATTCTTACCCATACCATAACCCATAACCTAACACATATTTGTACCCTTAACCCTACCGTTACCCTTAACCTTACCCTTACCCTTACTCTATCCCTTACCCTTACGCTTACCCTTACCATAAGCCATACAACAACACTTACATGTACACTTACGCTTGCACTTACCCTAGCAATTACTCGTACAATTACCCTTAACCTTACTATTAAGCTAACCCTAAACCTTACCCTTATCCTAACACTTACCCTTATCCTAAACCTTACCCTTTCTGCTACACTTACCCTTTGCCTAATTCTAAACCTTACCCGAACCCTCACCCTTACCTAAATCTAACTAAAATCTAACCATTACCCTAACCCCTCACCCTTACAATATACATAGTTTTACCCTTTACCTAAACCTTTACCCCAACCCTTACCTTGACCCTTACATTAACCCTAATCCTTACACTAAACCTTACACTTACTCTTAACCTTAACCTTAGCTGTAACCTAATACTTACTCTTACGTTTCCCTCACCCTAACCCTAAAATTAACCCTAACCATTACCCTAACACTTACCCTTACCCTAACCCTTACTCTAACCCTTACAATGACCCGTACTTTTACACATACCCTTACACTTACCCTTACTCTTAAACTTACACTAACCCTTACCCTTAACTAAATCTAACCGTTACACTAAACATCATCCTTACCCTTACCATTATCCCTTCTCTTACCCTTATCCTAAACATTTCCCAAACCGTTACCCTTACATTAAACCTAACCCTTACCATAACTCTTAACCTTATCCTTAAACTTAACCTAATACTTACCCTTCCGTTTCCCTCACCCTAAACCTAAAATTAGCCTAACCATTACCCTAACACTTACCCTTACTCTAACCCTTACCATGAACTTAAGTGTAAGTGTTAGGATAACGTTAACCTTAAGGGTGACCCTTAAGCTGATCCTTAATGTTTATGGTTAGGTTAAGGGTAATTGTACGAGTAATTACTAGGATAAGTGTAAGCGTAAGTGTACATGTAAGTGTTGATGTATGGCTTATGGTAAGGGTAAGGTAAAGGGTAAGGTTTATGTTAAGGGAAAGTGTAAGAGTAACGGATAGAATAAGGGTAAGTGTAACGGTTAAGTGTTAGGGTAATGGTTAGGGTTAATTTTAGGATTAGGGTGAGAAAAATGTAAGGTTAAGTACTAGCTTAAGGTTAAGGGTAAGGTTAAGGTTAAGAGTAAGTGTAAGGTTTAGGTTAAGGGTTATGGTTAATGTAAGGTTCAGGGAAAGGTTTGGGGTAAGGTTTAGGGTTAGGTTCAGCTTAAGGGTAAGGGTTGGGGTAAGGTTAAGGGTATGGATAAGGATAAGTGTAAGGGATAGGGTAAGGGTAAGGGTTAGCGTAAGGGTAAGATTAATGGTAAGGTTTATGTTAAGGGTAAGCGTAAGGGTAACGGATAGAGTAAGGGTAAGGGTAACGGTAAGGTTAAGGGTAAAAATAAGTGTTAGGGTATGGGTTATGGTATGGGTAAGAGTTAGGGTAATGTAAGGGTAAGGGTGAGTGTAAGGGTATGGGTCAGGGTAAGGGTTAGAGTAAGGGTTAGGGTTAGGGTAAGGGTAAGTGTTAGAATAATGGTTCGGGTTAATTTTAGGGTTAGGGTGAGGGAAACGTAAGGGTAAGTATTGGGTTAAGGTAAGGGTAAGTGTAAGGTTTAGATTTAGGCTAATGGTAAATGTAGCAGAAAGGGTAAGGTTTACGATAAGGGTAAGTGTTAGGGTAAGGGTAAGGTTTAGGGTAACATAAAGGGTAAGGATTACGGTAAGGGTAAGGGTACGGGTAGAATTTGTTAGAATATGGCTTATGGTAAGGGTAAGGTTTAGGGTAAGAGTAAGGGTAAGTGTATGTGTAAGGGTACGGGTCATTGTAAGGGTTAGAGTAAGGGTTAGGGTAAGGGTAGGTGTTAGGGTAATAGTTAGGGTTAATTTTAGGGTTAGTTTGAGGGAAACAGAAGGGTAAGTATTAGGTTAAGGTTAAGGGTAAGGTTAAGGTTAAGAGTAAGTGTAAGTTTTAGGGTAAGGGTAAGGGTTAATGTAAGGGTCAGGGTAAGGGTTAAGGTAAGGTTTAGGGTTAGAGTTAGGTTAAGGTTAAGTTTTAGGGTAAGGGTAAGTTATATGTATAAGGATAAGTGTAAGGGTAAGTGTTAGGGTAAGTGTAAGGATAAGGATAAGTGTACAAGTCAGGGTAAGGTTTAGAGTTAGGATTAGGGTTTGGGTTAGGGTAAGGGTAAGTGTTAGGGTAATGGTTAGGGTTAATTTTAGGTGTAGGGTGACGGATAAGAAAGGGTAAGTAGCAGGTTAAGGTTAAGCGTAAGGTTAAGGTTAAGAGTAAGTGTAAGTTTTAGGGTACGGTTTAGGGTTAATGTAAGGGTCAGGGTAAGTGTTTGAGTAAGATTTAGGGTTAGGGTAAGAGTAAGTATATGGGTAATGGTAAGGGTAAGTGTTAGGGTTAGGGTAAGTGTAAGGTTTAGATTTAGGCTAAGGGTAAGTGTAGCAGAAAGGGTAAGGGTTACGGTAAGTGTAAGTGTAAGGATAAGGTTAAGGTTTAGGCTTACGTTAAGGGTAAGGGTAATGCTTTGGTAAGGGTAAGAGTAAGGGTAAAGGTAAGGGTTACGGTAAGGGTAAGGGTACTGGTAGAAGTATGTGTTAGAGTACGGCTTATGGTAAGGGTACAAGAAGCTCCCCCCCCAGAGACAGGACCCAAAGGTGTACAACCAGTTCCCAACACCCCTGAGACACAGGCCCCAACCGCCCCCCCAGACACAGCGACCCAAATTCTACAAGCAGCTCCCAACCCCTGCCAGGCACGCCCCCTACCCTATACAAGCAGCTCCCAACCCTCCCCCCCCTCCCCGAGGGAGGCCCCCAAGGCCCCCACAAACACAGGCCCCTACAGTGTACAGGCAGCTCCCAGCCACCCCCAGATGCTGGCCCCAAAGTTGTACAAACAGCTCCCAGCCACCCTGCAGAAACAGATTCCTACATTGTACAAGCAGTTCCCAGCCCGCTAGACACAGGCCCTGACCCCCCACACATGCAGGCCCCAAAGGTGTACAAGCAGCTCCCACCCCTCCCCCAGACGCAGGTCCCAAGCCCCCCCCCCAAACACAGGCCCCTGCAACCAGCACCCAACCCCCTACCCCCGATGCCAGGCCCAAAGGTGTAGAAGCAGCTCCAAACCTCCTCCCTCAACCCAGGCTCCAACAGTGTACAAGCACCTCCCAACCAACCCTCCCCTTCCCCCCCCCCCCCCCCCCGCCCCCCGACACAGGCTCCAAAGGAATACAAAGAGCTCCCACCCCTCCCCCAGATGCTGGTCTCAACCCCCCCCCGCCCCCAGAAGCAGGCCCCAAAGGTGTAGAGTCAGCTCCCAACCCCCTCAATGCCGGCCCCAAGGGTCTACAAGCAGCTCCCCCCTTGCCCCCAGATACCGGCCCCCAGACACAGACCCCAAAAGCCTAATCACAGGCCCTGAACTCTAGAAACAGGCTCCAAAACCCAGGACAAAGCCCCAGTGGTTCGAGACAGGGCCCAAATCCCAGACACAGGCCCCAAACGCTAAACATATGCCAAAAAAAGTATTAGTGCTGGTGCCAAATGTTACAGACAGGCCCAAAAGCCCGAGATGCTAAAGGCTGAGACGTAACTTGACTTTCTGAATTACTGGAAAGCAGCTTTCATTCTCAGATAATTGTGTGCAGGCTGATTAAGGAGGTATTGGGGAGGCAAGGACAATCCCCAGACAAGGACTGTGTATCTCGAAACAAGACACTGGAACTCATGATAAGGAAGCGGCAGGCGGACAGAGAAACGAATGTAAGGACTATAACTCTCGAAACTGGACATTGGAATTCATTATAAAGATACAACAAACGGGAGAATTAGCAACAACCAGCTCTTGCAATTAAGAAACATGCCAATTCAGCAGATTCCTGACCAAAGGTGAAAAGTACACTGTGAGGAAGACTCGGGGTCTTCCTCCCAAAGACCCCTGCCCACGTCCCAAAGACCCCTGCCCACAATTCTTGGAAGGCTCTGCGCAGGAGCAAGGTGCCAAAAGGCTAATTAGCATGAGAAGCGAGGGAAGGCGGGGATAGGTAATGCATATGTATAGGTGCTTGTAGAATATTGATAGATTGATTGTATAAATTCAAGACTGCTTTCTGCTTTGGGTATGCACGATAGGTGGAGAGATCCCCCGTGCATCCAGCGCTGCAATAAAGAATATACCACTTAAAGGAATTTCGGCTTCGATCTTTGAATGAATTTGGCGACCCAGATGGGACAACCTCTCTGCCGGACCGCAGGACCCGCTGGGAACAGGACTCCCTAGGGTACCCCCGGGATTTCCCGGAGGGACTCCTCGACTCACCGGATCACTGCGGAGGCAGACAAGGACCCCATCATTGTAAGTGAGTATATTCTCTATTCTGGTTTGGTTTTCTGGTAGACCGGTCATCTGGAACTGTCTGTAAGTCAGAAGGTGATCTTCTGCGAGGCAGTGTTTGGTATATACTTTGTGGTTAGCACCATAAGTACATGTTTGGGGACCTTAAGGAAGGAGCTCGCTTTAAGGTCCGTCTGGAATTGTGCTGTCTATTTCGGTTTTCTGACTCATGGAGTATGGTATTTAACTCTGGTTATTGTTACTGCGATTTTGGCTATTTTCCTGGTGGTAATAGTAGGTTCGTGGCATTGTTATAAGAAAGATATCGTTACGGTGTTACACAGTTCGGTTTTCTGACTTATCGCATGTGGAATTTGACTCTGACTATTGTTACTGTGATTTTGGCAATATTGCTGGTAATAGTAGTTTTGTGGCATCGCTACTGAAAGATATTGCGTGCCCGTATTTTTGTGAGTGATACGTTTTGTGATACGCTTTTGTAAGTAACATGTGTATTCTGAAAGTGTAAACTGGAAACTGGGGGGGCAAACAAGCAGTGAAATTTTAAAGAAAAGTGTGTTAGGATGTGTTTTAAGTCACTGGAAGGATATTGGAGGATCTGCCGGTGGAAGTGTGAACAGGAAAACATTGATAAAATATCGTAATCGGTGGTGGCCGCTTTATAAGCTGGAATGTGGAGAAAAGTGGCCCCTAAATGGAACTTTAAACTATAATATTTTGCTACAGTTAATGTTGTTTTTTGAGAAGCAGAACAGGATGAAATGTTGTATACTGATGTTTCAGCATCTTGGTGGGAAAAGGTAGGGAATTAAGTTGGCCCCTGACTGAACCTTTGATGTTGGCATTAGAGAAGTACAGGCTGGAGAAAGATAAAGGAAGTGTTAAAAGGGTTGTTGAAAGTGTTAAAGGTGTTTGAAGTTGAATGAGCAGGGAAAGAGGATGTAGGAATGTTAATAGTTCTGCCTCTGCCCGAGGCAGAGATCTTAAAATCATGGGTGTTAGCCCTTTAGGGCAAAGGGACCATGATCGGTCTGAGAGAGTTGTCACAGAAACAGAAAAGAGGTACACTCTTAAAACGACCTGAGTTCATGTGCGAGCTCAGATTGCTGATGGGACCGTTCAGGGAACTGTGGACAATTGCATTCCCCTGACCGACCCCCACTAAGACCCGAATCATCCTGAAAATCATGAACGGTTAAGTAAATACTAAAACCTGGATGAATTGGGAATTGAGAATATGCTTCCAACAAGGTCTAAAAGAAAGCCCTATGGAATTTTTGGACCAACTCTGAAATGTAATGAAAATAAATAAATAAATAAATAAATAAATAAATAAATAAATAAAACAAAACGGTTTGGACCTGGCTTTGGAGGACAAATTGACTAGCCTTTTCCTAGGGTAATCAACCCCTGATTTCAACAGGAATAACGGGGACCTGGGGAATCTACCCTAGCGGATCCTCCACTGGTTATAATGAAGCTAGGGGAGGAATGGAAGTGAAATTTCTTATTGCTATGGGGCAACGTATTCAGTTCTAAATCAAGCATTAATGCCTTCACAGAATTATTATGTTAGGGTAAAAGGTGTGTCGTGGTTTAACCCGTCCGGCAGCTAAACACCACGCAGCTGTTCGCTCCCCCTCCCCCTCCCTCTCTGGGACGGGGGAGAGAAATGGAAAGTGAAGCCCGTGAGTTGAGATAAAGACAGTTTAATACGACAAAATAGTAATAATAATAATAATAATAATAATAATAATAATAATAATAATACAATGATGATAATAGTACCACTACTAATAATGTGTACAAACAAGTGATGCACAATGCAATTGCTCACCACCCGCTGACCGATGCCCAGCCTAACCCCGAGCAGTCCGGCCCCCTCCCCCTGGCTAGCCACCCCTATGTATTGTTTAGCCTGACGTCAGATGCTATGGAATACCCCTTTGGCTAGTTTGGGTCACCTGTCCTGGGTCTGTCCCCTCCCAGCTCTTACTGCACCCCCAGCCTGCCTGTTGGCAGGACAGAGCAAGAAGCTGAGATGTCCTTGGCTTGGTATAAGCATTGCTCTGCAACAATTGAAACATCGGGGTGTTATCAGCACTCTTCTCATCCTAAGCCAAAACATAGCATCCTCCCAGCTACTAGGAAGAAAATTAACTCTGTTCTAACTGAAACCAGGACAAGGTGTAACCGAAAAGGCTTATTTTTGTGAACCTTTGAAGTACAAGTTAGGGAAACAATGGGGCATACACAGATTTTTATCTATGCCTAGCTCCTCATGGGCACTCTTAGGTAGAGATTTGTTAGAGCAAGTAGGAGCAGAAATTGTGTTTGAAAAAGGGAAAATGGAATTAAGAACAGGAGAAGAACAAGTAATAAATGTGTTAAGCTTGGCACTAATACAAACTGACCCTAAAAGTGAAATACCTTTAGAGATCACAGATCAAGTATGTCCAGGAGTTTGGGCTACCGAAGTCCCTGGAAGAGCTAAAAATGTGACCTTAATAATTATTAAATTAAAGCCAGGAGAGAAACCCGTTAAGGTTAAGTAATATCCTTTGAGGATAGAAGATAGGAAAGGAATTAAAGAGATAATTGATCAATTTTTACAGTATGGATTATTGATTGAATGCGAATCAGAATACAATGCACCCATATTGCCAATTAAAAAGGCAGATGAAAAAGCTATAGGCTAGTTCAGGATTTGAGGGCCATAAATAAAATCACTGAGGATATACATCCAGTAGTGGCAAACCCTTATACTTTGCTGACTAAATTAAAGAATAGTCAAGTCTGGTTTACCGTACTGGATTTAAAAGATGCCTTCTTCTGCCTAGGCTTAGCCACAGAAAGCCAAAACCTATTCGCCTTTGAATGGGAAAATCCCGATTCGGGCAGAAAGACGCAGCTTACGTGGACATTACTACCTCAAGGATTCAAGAATAGCCCCACTATTTTTGGAAACCAATTAGCAAGGGAACTCGAAACATGGATACCTCCGGACACTGAAGGTGCTTTGTTACAATATGTAGATGATCTCTTAATAGCTACCGAGACTAAAGGGAGTTGTATTCAATGGACTATAAGTCGTCTTAATTTTCTGGGTTTAAATGGATATCAAGTCTCTTGACAGAAAGTCCAGCTGGCTCAACAAAGTGTGACCTATCTGGGATTTGACATTTCGGAAGGACAACGAGAACTAGGAACTGAACATCAGGAAGTCATTTGCCGGACTCCAGAACCTCAAATGGTAAAGGAGCTACAAAGCTTTTTAGGAATGACAGGTTGGTGTCGCCTTTGGATTTATAATTATGGACTATTGGTAAAGCCTCTATGTGAATTGATAAAGATTAACCAGTCAAAGTTAGTCTGGACTGGAGAAGCACAAAAAGTCTTTAAACAACTTAAACAAGAATTGATGATTTTGAAATATCAAGCAATATTGGTAGAACAGGACGACGTGGAAATTGTGATAATTCATATTGTGAATCTAGCCTCTTTTCTTAGTGATGCTCCGGCACAAGCTGCGATTCACGATTGTTTAGAAACTCTAGAGACTGTGTATTCCAGCCGACCAGACCTTAAGGAGGAGCCCATGGAAGATGCGGAAGAAACTTGGTTCACGGATGGGAGCAGTTTTGTTACGCAAAGACAACGTAAAGCTGGATATGCTATAACAACTACTCAGCAGGTAATCGAGTCTAAGCCTTTACCCCCTGGAACATCAGCTCAAAAGGCGGAGATAGTTGCTCTCACGAGAGCATTGGAACTGGCAGCGGGAAAAAGGGTAAATATTTGGACAGATTCTAAATATACATTCGGCTTGGTACATGCTCATGGAGCAATTTGGAAAGAACATGGATTGCTGACCGCTCAGTGAAAACACAAAGTATGCTGAAGAAATTTTAAAATTGTTAGAGGCTGTAAAACAACCAGAAAAGGTAGCTATCATGCATTGTCAGGGACACCAAAAGGGGAACAGCGATTTTGAAATTGGAAAATCGATTGGCAGAGGCTAAGCAGGCAGCTGAAATAACTGAGGTGAAGGCATTGTCTTTGATACCAGACGGTAAAATCCAAACTATATCCAAATTATACAAAAGAAGACTTAAAATTAATTGAAGATTTGAAAGGTAAAATGAAACCAGATGGATGAGTATATTTAAAAGATAACCCCATAGTAATACCCTCTAGTTTGACATGGCCCATAGTTCTTACAGAACACAATAAAACGCACTGGGGAGCTGGCACACTGCATAAGAGCCCGAGTCAGACATTAGTGGGACGATATGATAAAACAAGTAACTCAACAATGTAGCATTTGCTTACACAATAACCCCAATACCAAGGATAGAATAAAATTTGGAATAATCGGTAAAGGAAATTATTCGGGGCAACAGTGGCAAATTGATTTTTCAGAACTCCCTAGAAAAGGGGGGTATCATTATTTACTGGTTCTGACTGACACGTTTTCAGGAAGGCCTGAAGCCTTTCCCTGTCGAACAAACAAAGCAAGAGAAGTGGTTAAAGTCTTGTTAAATGAAATAATACCATGCTTTGGGATTCTAGTAGCAATGTCTTCTGATAGAGTTTCACATCTTTGTGCACAAGTGGTAGAACAGATAAGTAAGATTCTAAAGATAGATTGGCAACTGCATACTCCTTATAGACCACAGGCAAGTGGACAGGTAGAAAAAATGAACCATTTAATTAAACAATAAATAGCTAAAATTGGATAAGAAGCTAATTTGTCATGGCCTCAATCCCTCCCTTTAGCATTACTTGGAATTAGAGTTAAACCTAGAATAAAAGGAAATTTGAGTCCCTTCAAAATCTTATATGGAAGGCCATAGCAATTTCTATTTAGTGGAGAGGACCTAACGCAGTTAGGATCAGAATATTTATATGCTTATATAACTGAACTTCAGAAACAATTAAATAAAGTACATACATTTGTTTTAGGGACCAGGGCTAGAGGGTTGGATCAACCAATCCACCCCTTTAAGCTCGGGGATTATATATATATAAAGACTTTTTCAGGACAACCCGTGCAGGAAAAATGGAAGGAAAGTGGATGGGAGCATACCAAGTATTACTGACAACACACACCGCCATTAAGATTAAGAAGCAAGCAGCTTGGATCCACAATTCACGGGTGAAGAAGGCCCCGGTGAGGATATGGACCACCACTCCAATTGGACCAACAAAATTACGGTTTTCCAGATCCTAATGATTGCAGGGGTGCGGTTCTTGGATTTGGGGTGGGCAACTTGGGATGAGAACTTACACCTGACCTTAATACAAACAATTTCTCAAGTAACTAATAAGACGAACTGTTGGGTATGCACCCATCTGCCACAGCATGGGAATAAGGGTGTATCGTTAATTGGGATTCCCTTGCCTGCAAACTTATCTTGGACTAATTTGTGGGAAAACACATCTTGGGGTCAAAAATATTAAGCAGTTTTGGAACTAGAAGTGAGTAGCTTCATGCCGTTAGAATCCTATTATGTATGTGTACAAAGGTGTAACCCGCCTAAGGGTATAGGAAAACAGCATTGTATAAATACGGATACTACTTATGTGGGAAATCAGACATCTTGTAATTGAACAATTGATATTAGTACGACTAGCGGCTGGGCAAATTCAACCAGCTGGACGGTTCCAGAAGGAAAAGGGTGGTATTGGCTATGCAATGATACAGCCCGTAAGGTCTTGCCTGAGAATTGGAAGGGAACTTGCACTCTTGGAGCGGTAGTCCCCAATATGACAGTACATGATGTAGTGCCTCGAGGTTACTTGAGAAATCATATCCGGAGAATCAGATGAAAAATTAACAATCCATTGGTAGAGAGACACACCCCTTTTCATAGTTTTGTGCGATGGTTTATCCCATGGTTAGGAGTGAGTGAATTGGAAAAGGCAATAGTTAATATTTCTGCAATTATAGAGAAGTTAGAAAACAAAATTCTGGATGCTATAAAGGCTCAACAAGAAGAGATATCTAGTTTATCACAGGTAGTATTCCAAAATCGGATGGCCCTAGACTTGTTACTGGCCACTCAAGGGGGAGTCTGTACAGTAATAAACACAAGTTGTTGTATGTATGTAGATCAGAGTGGAAGGATCTCTACCGACCTGGAAGAAATATGGAAGCAGACCAGGATCCTACATGAGATCAGTAAAGATGATCTTTCATGGAGTTTTAGTGAACTATGGAATAAGTTAACCTCCTGGTTGCCCAATTTCCAATGGTTGAAACAAGTATTCATTGCTCTAATCGTATTAGTAGTGTTAGGAATATTTGTGTGCATGTTGTTTAGATGCCTGCTTTGTTGTGTTACTGTAAATAATGAAAGTATCTGATGCAGAAGAATTTGCATGGGAAAAGAAAAGGGGGGATTGATTAAGGAGGTATTGGGGAGGCAAGGACAATCCCCAGACAAGGACTGTATATCTCGAAACAAGACACTGGAACTCATGATAAGGAAGCGGCAGGCGGACAGAGAAACGAATGTAAGGACTATAACTCTCGAAACTGGACATTGGAATTCATTATAAAGATACAACAAACGGGAGAATTGGCAACAACCAGCTCTTGCAATTAAGAAACATGCCAATTCAGCAGATTCCTGACCAAAGGTGAAAAGTACACTGTGAGGAAGACTCGGGGTCTTCCTCCCAAAGACCCCTGCCCACGTCCCAAAGACCCCTGCCCACAATTCTTGGAAGGCTCTGCGCAGGAGCAAGGTGCCAAAAGGCTAATTAGCATGAGAAGCGAGGGAAGGCGGGGATAGGTAATGCATATGTATAGGTGCTTGTAGAATATTGATAGATTGATTGTATAAATTCAAGACTGCTTTCTGCTTTGGGTATGCACGATAGGTGGAGAGATCCCCCGTGCATCCAGCGCTGCAATAAAGAATATACCACTTAAAGGAATTTCGGCTTCGATCTTTGAATCAAGGCTAGATAGGATGGGGCTTCAGGCACCTCTTCACCTGAGGAAACACACTGCCATCAGGCACCGCTGTGCCAGACAAGCTTGTTCTGCTAGAACACCCTACTCAGATGCACTGTGGCATTCAAGTGAACTGCTTTCATGCAAATATAACGACTGATGTTACAACCCACCTTGCCTGTGGCACCTGATGAACAGAAGAGTAAGCCACCGCAGCGCTTCAAAACCATCCCTGCACGTGCCGCTCCTTGTCGCTCTCTGGCCTTATCTCATATCCTTATCCACTTCTGTGGAGAGCCTGCCACGGCACCTGCAAAGCAAGACGGACACCTTTCATAGTCACCTTGTGCTACTTGGTCGTTCTGCTCCAACCCAGCTCATGACCAGCCCCTCTTCTTACACAGCTCTTCAGAGTGCAGTTTGCTCCTTTGAGCCTGTGCGAGACACCTGTGAAAGAAAAAGAAACGCATAGGCCGATGCAGCATCCAAAGACACAGCACAACTAGGTAAGTTACTCTCATCTGCTCCCTTACCTCTGCCGCTTACCAGCCCCCGAGGCAGATGCTTCAATCTACCCTCTTCAAACAGCTACAACACCTCTAAAAGACAAAGAGGGGATGCTTAGAGGAACAGTGAGACCTACAACACAACAACTGCTACATCTGTTCCTCACTCACCTTGCCAGAGGCAGCTCTGCGTGTGACGTCCCAGGTTGTACACTGCGTTACCTAACCCTTACCGTAACCCTTACCCTAACCCTTCTCACCCTTACCATTACCCAAATCCTTACCTTTACTTTTTCCTTACCCTTACTCTTTCCTTTAACCATAACCTTACCCTTACCCTATACCTTACTCCAACCCTTCCCCTTACCTTCCCCTTCCCCTTACACTTAACCTAACCCTTACCCTTCTGCTTCCCCTAAAACATATCCTAACACTTTCCCTTACCCTTAAACTTACCCTAACCCTTTCTATTACCCTTACACTTACTCTTGCCCTAATCCTTGCTTGCACCCTTACACTTATCCTAACCCTTACCCTTACCCTTACTCAAACCCTTACTCTAACCCTTACCCTGACCCGTACCATTTCCCTTACCTTTACCCTTATTCATACCATTACCCTTACCCTTAACCTTACCCTTACCCTAACACTTACCCTAACCCTTAACCTTTCTGCTACACTTACCCTTTTCCTAAACCTAAACCTTACCCTTACCCTTACCCTTAACCTAAGCCTAAACCTCAAACCTTACCGTAAAGCTTACCCTTTCTGCTACACTTACCCTTAGCCTAAATCTAAACCTTACGTTTACCCTTAGCCTAACCCTCACCCTTACCATTACCCATACCCTTATCCTTACCCTAACCCTTACCTTTACACTGACGGTTACCATTAACCTTACACTTACCCTAACACTTATCATGAACCTAACCCTTACCCTAAACCTTATGCCAACCCTTACATTAACCCTAACCCTTACCCTAAACCTTACACTTACTCTTAACATTAACCTTACCCTTAACCTTTAGCTAATACTTAACCTTACGTTTTTCTCACCCTAACCCTATAATTAACCATAACCATTACGCTAACACTTAACCTTACCCTTACAATAAGCCATACAACAACACTTAAATGTACACTTACGCTTACAGTTACCCTAGGAATTACTCGTTCAATGACTCCTACCCTTACCCTTACACTTACCCTTACCCTTACCCTTCTCCATACCATTACCCTTACCCTAAACCTTACACTTACCCTTATCCTTACCCTAACCCTCACCCTTACCATTAACCATACCCTTACTCTTCTCCTTACCCTAAACCTTACCCTAACCCTTACCCTAACCCTTACATTAACCCTAACCCTTAACCTAAACCTTACACTTACTCTTAACCTTAACCTTACCCTTAAACTAATACATATCCGTACATTTCCCTCACCATAACCCTAATTTTAACAGTACCCATTACCCTAACACTTATCCTTACCTAACCCTAACCCTTACTCTAACCCTTACCCTGACCTGTACCCTTACACTTACCCTTACCCTTACACTTACCCTAACCCTTTCCCTTACCATTACCGATACCCTTACCCTTACCCTTACCCTTATCCTTACCATTACCCTTACCCTTAACCTAACCTTTATCCTAACACCCTTACCCTAATCCTACACCTTTCTGCTACACTTACCCTTAGCCTAAATCTAAACCTTACACTTACCCTTACCCTTTCCCTCACCCTTACCATTACCCATATCCTTACTCTTCCTTTTACCGTTATCATTAACCTTAACCTTACCCTATCCCTTACAATTATCCTTGTCCATACAACTTACCCTTACCCTAACACTTACCCTTAACCTAACTCTACACCTAAACCTTACCTGAAACCTTACCCTGACCCTTACATTAACCCTAACCCTTATCCTAAACCTTACTCTTAACCTTAACCTTACCCGTAACCTTAACCTAATCCTTACCCTTACGTTTCCCTCACCATAAGCCTAAAATTTACCCTAACCATTACCCTAACACCCTTACCCTAACCCTTACTCTAACCCTTACAATGACCCATACCCTTACACATACACTTACACTTACTCTTACCCTAAACCTTACCCTTACCCTAACACTTACCCTTATCGTAAACCTTACCCTTTCTGCTACACTTACCATTAGCCTAAATCTAAATCTTACACTTACCCTTACTTGAACCGAATACTTACCCTTACGTTTCCCTCACCCTAACCCTAAAATTAACCCTAACCATTATTCTAACCCTTACCCTCACCCATACCCTTACACTCACCCTTACCCTTACATTACCATAACTCTTACCCACACCATAACCCATACCCTAACACATATTTGTACCCTTAACCTTACCGTTACCCTTACCCTTACCCTTACTCTATCCGTTACCCTTACGCTTAGCCTTAACATAAACATTACCATTAATCTTACCCTTACGCTAACCCTTACCCTATCCCTTACACTTTTCCTTATCCATACCCTTAACCTTACCCCAACCCTTACCCTTAAGCTGAACCTAGCCCTAAACCTTACCCCAAACCTTTCCCTGAACCTTACATTAACCATAACCCTTAACCTAAACCTTACACTTACTCTTAACCTTAACCTTACCCTTAACCTTACCCTTAACCTTAAGCTAGTACTTAACCTTACATTTTTCTCACCCTAATCCTAAAATTAACCCTAACCATTACCCTAACACTTAACCGTTACACTTACCCTTATTCTATCCGTTACTCTTACACTTTCCCTTAACATAAACCTTACCCTTGACCTTACCCTTACCATAAGCCATACAACAACACTTACATGTACACTTACGCTTACACTTACCCTAGCGATTACTCGTACAATTACCCTTACCCTTAACCTAAGCCGAAACTTTAAACCTTACAGTAAACCTTACCCTTTCTGCTACACTTACCCTTAGCCTAAATCTAAACCTTACACTTACCCTTACTGTAACCCTCACCCTTATCATTACCAATACCCTTACTCTTACCCTTACCCTAACCCTTACTCTAACCCTTACAATTACCCGTACTTTTACACATACCCTTACACTTACCCTTACTCTTAAACTTACACTAACCCTTACGCTTAACTAAATCTAACCCTTACACTAAACATCATCCTTACCCTTACCATTATCCCTTCTCTTACCCTTATCCTAAACGTTTCCCAAACCCTTACCCTTACATTAAACCTAACCCTTACCATAACTCTTAACCTTATCCTTAAACTTAACCTAATACTTACCCTTATGTTTCCCTCACCCTAAACCTAAAATTAGCCTAACCATTACCCTAACACTTACCCTTACTCTAAATCTTACCCTGAACTGTACCCTTACACTTCCACTTACCCACTTAAGTGTAAGAGTTAGGATAACGTTAACCTTAAGGGTGACCCTTTAGCTTATCCTTAATGTTTATGGTTAGGTTAAGAAAAAGAGTAATGGTTTGGTAAGGGTAAGGTTAAGGGTAATTTTACGAGTAATTGCTAGGGTAAGTGTAAGCGTAAGTGTACATGTAAGTGTTGTTGTATGGCTTATGGTAAGGGTAAGGTCAAGGGTAAGGTTTATGTTAAGGGTAAGCGTAAGGGTAAGGGATAGAGTAAGGGTAAGGGTAAGGTTAAGGGTAACGGTAAGGTTAAGGGTACAAATATGTGTTAGGGTATGGGTTATGGTATGGGTAAGAATTAGGGTAAGTGTAAGGGTAAGGGTCAGGGTAATGGTAAGAGTAAGGGTTAGGGTTAGGGTAAGGTTAAGTGTTAGGGTAATGGTTAGGGTTAGTTTTAGGGTTAAAGTCAGGAAAATGTATGCGTAAGTATTAGGTGAATGTTAAGGGTAAGGTTAAGGTTAAGAGTAAGGGTAAGGTTTAGGGTAAGGGTTAGGGTTAATGTAAGGGTCAGGGTAAGGGTTGGGGTAAGGTTTAGGGTAAGGGTTAGGGTTAATGTAAGGGTAAGGGTAAGGGTAAGGTAAATGGTAACCGTAAGTGTAAGGGTAAGGGTTAGGGTAAGGGGAAGAGTAAGGGGAAGGGGAAGTCTAAGGGTCCGGGTCAGGGTAAAAGTTAGAGTAAGGGTTAGGGTTAGGGTTCGGTAAGGATAAGTGTTAGGGTAATGGTTACGGTTAATTTTAGGGTTATGGTGAGGGAAACGTAAGGGTATGTATTAGTTTAAGGGTAAGGTTAAAGTTAAGATTAAGTGTAAGGGTTAGGGTAAGGGTTAGGGTTAGAGTAAGGGTTAGGGTTAGGGTTAGGGTAAGGGTTAGGGATAATGTAAGGGTCAGGGTAAGGGTTGGGGTAAGGTTTAGTTTAAGGGTAAAAGTAAGTATAATGGTAAGGGTAAGAGTGAAGGTTAGGGTAATGGTTAGATTTAGGTAAGGGTGAGGGTTCGGGTAAGGTTTAGAATTAGGCAAAGGGTAAGTGCAGCAGAAAGGGTAAGGTTTAGGATAAGGGTAAGTGTTAGGATAAGGGTAAGGTTTAGGGTTAGCTTAATAGTAAGGTTAAGGGTAATTGTACGAGTAATTGCTAGGGTAAGTGCAAGCGTAAGTGTACATGTAAGTGTTGTTGTATGGCTTATGGTAAGGGTAAGGTCAAGGGTAAGGTTTATGTTAAGGGTAAGCGTAAGGGTAAGGGATAGAGTAAGGGTAAGGGTAAGGTTAAGGGTAACGGTAAGGTTAAGGGTACAAATATGTGTTAGGTTATGGGTTATGGTATGGGTAAGAATTAGGGTAAGTATAAGGGTAAGGGTAAGTGTAAGGGTACAGGTCAGGGTAAGGGTTAGAGTAAGGGTTAGGGTTAGGGTTAGGGTAAGGTTAAGTGTTAGGGTAATGGTTAGGGTTAGTTTTAGGGTTAAAGTCAGGAAAACGTATGCGTAAATATTAGGTTAATGTTAAGGGTAAGGTTAAGGTTAAGAGTAAGTGTAAGATTTAGGCTAAGGGTTAGGGTTAATGTAAGGGTCAGGGTAAGGGTTGGGGTAAGGTTTAGGGTAAGGGTTAGGTTCAGGATAAGTGTTAGGGTAAGGGTAAGGTTAATGGTAACCGTAAGTGTAAAGGTAAGGGTATGGGTAAGGGTAAGAATAAGGGTATGGGTAATGGTAAGGGTGAGGGTTGGCTAAGGGTAAGTGTAAGGTTTAGATTTAGGCTAAGGGTAAGTGTAGCAGAAAGGGTAAGGCTTACGGTAAGGGTAAGTGTTAGGATAAGGGTAAGGTTTAGGGTTAGGTTAAGGGTATGGGATCGGGTAAGGGTAAGGGTAAGGGTAAGGGTAAGGGTAAGGGTAAGGGTAAGGGTAAGGGTAAGGGTAAGGGTAAGGGTAAGGGTTATGGTAAGGGTACTGGTACGGGTAGAAGTATGTGTTAGAGTATGGGTTATGGTAAAGGTAAGGGTTAGGGTAAGGGTAATTGTTGGGGTAATGGTTAGGGTTAATTTTACGGTTAGGGTGAGGGAAAAGTAAGGATAAGTATTAGGTTAAGGTTAAGGGTAAGGTTAAGGTTAAGTGTAAGTTTTAGGGTTAGGGTTAATGTAAGGGTCAGGGTAAGGGTTCAGGTAAGGTTTAGGGTTAGGGTTAGGTTAAGGTTAAGTGTTAGGGTAAGCGTAAGTAGTATGGATAAGGATAAGTGTAAGGGATAGGGTAAGGGTAAGTGTTAGGGTAAGGGTAAGGTTAATGGTAACCGTAAGTGTAAGGGTAAGGGTTAGGGTAAGGGGAAGAGTAAGGGGAAGGGGAAGGGGAAGTCTAAGGGTCCGGGTCAGGGTAAAAGTTAGAGTAAGGGTTAGGGTTAGGGTTCGGTAAGGATAAGTGTTAGGGTAATGGTTACGGTTAATTTTAGGGTTATGATGAGGGAAACGTAAGGGTATGTATTAGTTTAAGGGTAAGGTTAAAGTTAAGATTAAGTGTAAGGTTTAGGTTAAGGGTTAGGGTTAGAGTAAGGGTTAGGGTTAGGGTAAGGGTTAATTTAAGCGTCAGGGTAAGGGTTGGGGTAAGGTTTAGTTTAAGGGTAAAAGTAAGTATAATGGTAAGGGTAAGAGTGAAGGTTAGGGTAATGGTTAGATTTAGGTAAGGGTGAGGGTTAGGGTAAGGTTTAGAATTAGGCAAAGGGTAAGTGTAGCAGAAAGGGTAAGGTTTAGGATAAGGGTAAGTGTTAGGATAAGGGTAAGGTTTAGGGTTAGCTTAATAGTAAGGTTAAGAGTAATTGTACGAGTAATTGCTAGGGTAAGTGCAAGTGTAAGTGTACATGTAAGTGTTGTTGTATGGCTTATGATAAGGTTTAGGTTAAGGTTAAGGTTTATGTTAAGTGTAAGTGTAAGGGTAACGGAGACAGTAAAGGTAAGGGTAAGGGGAACGGTAAGGTTAAGGCTACAAGTACGTGTTAGGGTATGCGTCATGGTAAGGGAAAGGCTTAGGGTAAGGGTAAGTGTAAGGGTACGGGTCAGGGTAAGGGTTACAGTAAGGGTTAGAGTTACGGTTAGGGTTAGGGTAAGGGTAAGTGTTGGGGTAATGGTTAGGGTTAATTTTAGGGTTAGGGTGAGGGAAACGTAAGGGTAAGTGTTAGTGTAATGGTTAAGGGTAAGGTTAAGAGTAAGTGTAAGGTTTAGGGTAAGGGTTAGGGTTAATGTAAGGGTCAGGGTAAGGGTTGGGGTAAGGTTTAGGGTAAGGGTTAGGTTAAGGGTAAGTGTTAGGGTAAGAGTAAGGTTAATGGTAACCGTAAGTGTAAAGGTAAGGGTTAGGGTAAGGGTAAGAATAAGGGTATGGGTAATGGTAAGGGTGAGGGTTAGACTAAGGGTAAGTGTAAGGTTTAGATTTAGGCTAAGGGTAAGTGTAGCAGAAAGAGTATGGTTTACGGTAAGGGTAAGTGTTAGGATAAGGGTAAGGGATAGGGTAAGGGATTGGGTAAGGGATAGGGTAAGGGATAGGGTAAGGGATAGGGATAGGGTAAGGTAAGGGTAAGGGTTAGGGTAACAGTAAGGGTAAGGGTACGGGTAGAAGTATGTGTTAGAGTAGGGGTTATGGTAAGGGTAAGGGTAAGGGTTAGGGTAAGAGTAAGTGTAAGGGTATGTGTAAGTGTACGGGTCACTGTAAGTGTTAGAGTAAGGGTTATGTTAGGGGTAACTGTTAGGGTAATGGTTAGGGTTAATTTTAGGGTTAGTGTGAGGAAAACGAAAAGGTAAGTATTAGGTTAAGGTTAAGAGCAAGTGTAAGGTTTAGGTTAAGGGTAAGGGTTAATGTAAGCGTCCTGGAAAGGGTTCATGTAAGGTTTAGGGTTAGAGTTAGGTTAGGGTTAAGTGTTAGGAAAAGGGTAAGTTGTATGTATAAGAATAAGTGTGAGAGTAAGGGTATTGGTAATGATAAGGGTGAGGGTTAAGGATAAGGTATAAGGATAAGAGTATTTTAATTTTTTAATTCAATTAATTTTAAATTAATTTTTTTTAATTTAATTAATTAATATTTTAATTGTACGAGTAATTGTTAGGGTAAGTTTAGGCGTAAATGTACATTTAAGTGTTGTTTTATGGCTTATGTTAAGGGTAAGGTTAAGTGTTAGCGTAATGGTTATGGTTAATTATAGGGTTAGGGTGAGAAAAACGTAAGGTTAAATATTAGCTTAAGGTTAAGGGTAAGGTTAATGTTAAGAGTAAGTGTAAGGTTTAGGGTAAGGGTTAGGGTTAATGTAAGGGTCAGGGTAAGGGTTGGGGTAAGGTTTAGGGTAAGGGTTAGGTTCAGGATAAGTGTTAGGGTAAGTGTAAGGTTAATGGTAACCGTAAGTGTAAAGGTAAGGGTTAGGGTAAGAATAAGGGTATGGGTAATGGTAGCAGAAAGGGTAAGGTTTCCGGTAAGGGTAAGTGTTAGGATAAGGGTAAGGTTTAGGGTTAGGGTAAGGGTAAGGGATAGCGTAAGGGTAAGGGTAAGGGTAGGGTAAGGGTAAGGGTTACGGTAAGGGTAAGGGTTACCGTAAGGGTACGGGTACGGGTAGAAGTATGTGTTAGAGTATGGGTTAGGGTAAGGGTAAGTGTAGGGGTAATGGTTAGGGTTAATTTTAGGATTAGGCTGAGGGAAAAGTAAGGGTAAGTATTAGGTTAAGGTTAAGGGTAAGGTTAAGGTTAAGTGTAAGTTTTAGGGTAAGGGTTAATGTAAGGGTCAGGGTAAGGGTTCAGGTAAGGTTTAGGGTTAGGGTTAGGTTAAGGTTAAGTGTTAGGGTAAACGTAAGTTGTATGGATAAGTATAAGTGTAAGGGATAGGGTAAGAGTAAGTGTTAGGGTAAGGGTAAGGTTAATGGTAACCGTAAGTGTAAGG
Source organism: Aythya ferina (assembly GCF_964211825.1). NCBI lineage: Eukaryota > Metazoa > Chordata > Aves > Anseriformes > Anatidae > Aythya > Aythya ferina. The sequence goes on from NW_028181437.1 coordinate 260,577, forward strand.
GTAAGGGTTAGGGTAAGGGTAAGCGTAAGGGGAAGGGGAAGGGGAAGTCTAAGGTTACGGGTCAGGGTTTAAAGTTAGAGTAAGGGTTAGGGTTAGGGTTAGGTAAGGATAAGTGTTAGGGTAATGGTTATGGTTAATTTTAGGATTATGATGAGGGAAACGTAAGGGTATGTATTAGTTTAAGGGTAAGGTTAAAGTTAAGATTAAGTGTAAGGTTAAAGTTAAGATTAAGTGTAAGGTTTAGGTTAAGGGTTAGGGTTAGAGTAAGGGTTAGGGTTAGGGTTAGGGTAAGGGTTAGGGTAAGTGTTAGGGTAATGGTTAGGGTTAATTTTAGGACTTAGGGTGAGGGAAACGTAAGGGTAAGTGTTAGGGTAATGGTTAAGGGTAAGGTTAAGGTTAAGAGTAAGTGTAAGCTTTAGGGTAAGGGTTACGGTTAATGTAAGGGTCAGGGTAAAGGCTGGGATAAGGTTTAGGGTTAGGGTTAGGTTAAGGGTAAAGATTAGGGTAAGGGTAAGGGCATGGATAAGGATAAGTGTAAGTGTTAGGGTAAGGGTAATGTTAAAGGTAACAGTAAGTGTAAGGAGAAGGGTTAGGGTAAGGGTAAGAGTAAGGGTATTGGTAATGATAAGGGTGAGGGTTACAGTAGGGGTAAGTGTAAGGTTTAGATTTAGGCTAAGGGTAAGTGTAGCAGAAAGGGTAAGGTTTACTGTAAGGTTTCGGCTTAGGTTAAGGGTAAGGGTAAGGGTAATTGTACGAGTAATTTTAGGGTTAGGGTAAGGTTAAGTGTTAGGGTAATGGTTAGGGTAAATTTAAGGGTTAAAGTCAGGAAAACATATGCGTAAGTATTAGGTTAATGTTAAGAGTAAAGTTAAGGTTAAGAGTAAGTGTAAGGTTTAGGGTAAGGGTTAGCGTTAATGTAAGGGTCAGGGTAAGGGTTGGGGTAAGGTTTAGGTTAAGGGTTAATGTAAGCATTATGATAAGGGTAAGGGTGAGTGTAGGGTAAGGTTTAGAATTAGGCAAAGAGTAAGTGTAGCAGAAAGGGTAAGGATTACGGTAAGGGTAAGTGCTAGGATAAGTGTAAGGTTGAGGATTAGGTTAAGGGTAAGGGTAATGGTTTGGTAAGGGTAAGGGTAAGGTTAATTGTACGAGTAGTTGCCAGGGTAAGTGGAAACGTAAGTGAACATGTAAGTGTTGTTCTATGGCTTATGGTAAGGGTAAGGTTAAGAGTAAGTTTTATGTTAAGGATAAGCGTAAGAGTAACAAATAGAGTAAGGGTAAGGGTAACAGTAAGGTTAAGGGTAGAAGTATGTGTTAGAGTATGGGCTATGGTAAGGGTAAGGGTAGAGTAAGAGTAAGGGTAAGGGTATGTGTAAGCGTATGGTTCATTGTAAGGGTTACACTAAGGGTTAGGGTAAGGGTAAGTGTTAGGGTAATGGTTAGGGTTAATTTTAGGGTTAGGGTGAGGGAAACGTAAGGGTAAGTATTAGATTACAGCTAAGGTTAAGGTTAAGAGTAAGTGTAAGATTTAGGGTAAGGGTTAGGGTTAATGTAAGGGTCAGGGTAAGGGTTGGGGTAAGGTTTAGGGTAAGGGTTAGGTTAAGGAAAAGCGTTAGGGTAAGGGTAAGGTTAATGGTAACCGTAAGTGTAAAGGTAAGGGTTAGGGTAAGGGTAAGAATAAGAGTATGGGTAAGGGTAAGGGTGAGGGTTAGGCTAAGGGTAAGTGTAGCAGAAAGGGTAAGGTTTACTGTAAGGTTTAATGTTTCGGCTTCGGTTAAGCGTAAGGGTAAGGGTAATTGTACGAGGAATTGCTAGGGTAAGTGTAAGCGTAAGTGTACATGTAAGTGTACATGTAAGTGTTGTTGTATGGCTTATGGTAAGGGTAAGGTCAAGGGTAAGGTTTATATTAAGGGTAAGCGTAAGGGTAAGGGATAGAGTAAGGGTAAGGGTAAGGTTAAGGGTAACGGTAAGGTTAAGGGTACAAATATGTGTTAGGGTATGGGTTATGGTATGGGTAAGAATTAGGGTGAGTATAAGGGTAAGGGTAAGTGTAAGGGTACAGGTCAGGGTAAGGGTTAGAGTAAGGGTTAGGGTTGGGTTAGGGTAAGGTTAAGTGTTAGGGTAATGGTTAGGGTTAGTTTTAGGGTTAAAGTCAGGAAAACGTATGCGTAAGTATTAGGTTAATGTTAAGGGTTAGGTTAAGGTTAAGAGTAAGTGTAAGGTTTAGGGTAAGGGTTAGGGTTAATGTAAGGGTCAGGGTAAGGGTTGGGGTAAGGGTTAGGTTAAGGATAAGTGTTAGGGTAAGGGTAAGGTTAATGGTAACCGTAAGTGTAAAGGTAAGGGTTAGGGAAAGGGTAAGAATAAGGGTATGGGTAAGGGTAAGGGTGAGGGTAAGGCTAAGGGTAAGTGTAAGGTTTAGATTTACGCTAAGGGTAAGTGTAGCAGAAAGGGTAAGGTTTACGGTAAGGGTAAGTGTTAGGATAAGGGTAAGATTTAGGGTTAGATTAAGGGTAAGGGTAAGGGTAAGGGTAAGGGTAAGGGTAAGGGTAAGGGTAAGGGTAAGGGTAAGGGTAAGGGCAAGGGCCACGGTAACGGTAACGGTAAGGGTAAGGGTTACGGTAAGGGTAAGTGTTACCGTAAGGGTACGGGTACGGGTAGAAGTATGTGTTAGAGTATGGGTTATGGTAAGGGTAAGGGTTAGGGTAAGGGTAAGTGTTGGGGTAATGGTTAGGGTTAATTTTAGGGTTAGGGTGAGGGAAAAGTAAGGGTAAGTATTAGGTTAAGGTTAAGGGTAAGGTTAAGGTTAAGTGTAAGTTTTAGGGTAAGGGTTAATGTAAGGGTCAGAGTAAGGGTTCAGGTAAGGTTTAGGGTTAGGGTTAGGTTAAGGTTAAGTGTTAGGGAATGCGTAATTTGTATGGATAAGATAAGTGTAAGGGATAGGGTAAGGGTAAGTGTTAGGGTAAGGGTAAGGTTAATGGTAACTGTAAGTGTATGGGTAAGGGTTATGGTAACGGTATTAGTAAGGGGAAGGGGAAGGGCAAGTCTAAGGTTCTGGCTCAGGGTAAAAGTTAGAGTAAGGTTTAGGGTTAGGTAAGTATAAGTGTTAGGGTAATGGTTACGGTTAATTTTAGGGTTATGATGAGGGAAACGTAAGGGTATGTATTAGTTTAAGGGTAAGGTTAAAGATAAGATTAAGTGTAAGGTTTAGGTTAAGGGTTAGGTTTAGAGTAAGGGTTAGGGTTAGGGTTAGGGTTAGGGTTAGGGTTAGGGTCAGGGTCAGGGTCAGGGTCAGGGTTAGGGTTAGGGTTAGGGTTAGGGTTAGGGTTAGGGTTAGGGTTAGCGTAAGGGTTAGGGTTAATGTAAGGGTCAGGGTAACGGTTGGGGTAAGGTTTAGGTTAAGGGTAAAAGTAAGTATAATGGTAAGGGTAAGGGTGAGGCTTAGGGTAATGGTTAGATTTAGGTAAGGGTGAGGGTTAGGGTAAGATTTAGAATTAGGCAAACGGTAAGTGCAGCAGAAAGGGTAAGGTTTAGGATAAGGGTAAGTGTTATCATAAGTGTAAGGTTTAGGGTTAGCTTAATAGTAAGGTTAAGGGTAATTGTACGAGTAATTGCTAGGGTAAGTCAAGCGTAAATTTACATGCAAGTGTTGTTGTATGGCTTATGATAAGGTTTAGGTTAAGGTTAAGGTTTATGTTAAGTGTAAGTGTAAGGGTAACGGAGACAGTAAAGGTAAGGGTAAGGGGAACGGTAAGGTTAAGGCTACAAGTACGTGTTAGGGTATGGGTCATGGTAAGGGAAAGGCTTAGGGTAAGGGTAAGTGTAAGGGTACGGGTCAGGGTAAGGGTTACAGTAAGGGTTAGAGTTACGGTTCGGGTTAGGGTAAGGGTAAGTGTTAGGGTAATGGTTAGGGTTAATTTTCGGGTTAGGTTGAGGGAAACGTAAGGGTAAGTGTTAGGGTAATGGTTAAGGGTAAGGTTACGGTTAAGAGTAAGTGTAAGTTATAGGGTAAGGGTTAGGGTTAATGTAAGGGTCAGGGTAAGGGCTGGGATAAGGTTTAGGGTTAGGGTTAGGTTAAGGGTAAAGATTAGGCTAAGGGTAAGAGTAAGGTTTAGATTTAGGCTAAGGGTAAGTGTAGCAGAAAGGGTAAGGTTTACTGTATGGTTTAGGCTTAGGTTAAGGGTAAGGGTAAGCGTAAGGGTAATTGTACGAGTAATTTTAGGGTTAGGGTAAGGTTAAGTGTTAGGGTAATGGTTAGGGTTAATTTTAGGGTTAGGGTGAGGGAAACGTAAGGGTAAGTATTAGGTTACAGCTAAGGTTAAGGTTAAGAGTAAGTGTAAGGTTTAGGGTAAGGGTTAGGGTTAATGTAAGGGTCAGGGTAAGGGTTGGGGTAAGGTTTAGGGTAAGGGTTAGGTTAAGGATAAGTGTTAGGGTAAGGGTAAGGTTAATGGTAACCGTAAGTGTAAAGGTAAGGGTTAGGGTAAGGGTAAGAATAAGGGTATGGGTAATGGTAAGGGTGAGGGTTAGGCTAAGGGTAAGTGTAAGGTTTAGATTTAGGCTAAGGGTAAGTGTAGCAGAAAGGGTAAGGTTTACGATAAGGGTAAGTGTTAGGATAAGGGTAAGGTTTAGGGTTAGGTTAAGGGTAAGGGATAGGGTAAGGGATTGGGTAAGGGATAGGGTAAGGGTAAGGGTAAGGGTAAGGGTAAGGGTAAGGGTAAGGGTAAGGGTAAGGGTAAGGGTAAGGGTAAGGGTAAGAGTAAGAGTTAGGGTAACGGAAAGCGTAAGGGTACGGGTGGAAGTATGTGTTAGAGTATGGGTTATGATAAGGGTAAGGGTTAGGGTAAGAGTAAGTGTAAGGGTATGTTTAAGTGTACGGGTCACTGTAAGTGTTAGAGTAAGGGTTAGGTTAGGGGTAACTGTTAGGGTAATGGTTAGGGTTAATTTTAGGGTTAGTGTGAGGAAAACGTAAAGGTAAGTATTAGGTTAAGGTTAAGAGCAAGTGTAAGGTTTAGGTTAAGGGTAAGGGTTAATGTAATGGTACTGGAAAGGGTTCAGGTAAGGTTTAGGGTTAGAGTTAGGTTAGGGTTAAGTGTTAGGAAAAGGGTAAGTTGTATGTATAAGAATAAGTGTAAGAGTAAGGGTATTGGTAATGATAAGGGTGAGGGTTAAGGATAAGGTATAAGGATAATGGTATTTAATTTTTTTAATTCAATTTATTTTAAATTAAAATTTTTTAATTTAATTAATTAATATTTTAATTGTACGAGTAATTGCTAGGGCAAGTTTAAGCGTAAGTGTACATTTAAGTGTTGTTGTGTGGCTTATTGTAAGGGTAAGGTTAAGTGTTAGGGTAATGGTTATGGTTAATTATAGGGTTAGGGTGAGAAAAACGTAAGATTAAGTATTAGCTAAAGGTTAAGGGTAAGGTTAATGTTAAGAGTAAGTGTAAGGTTTAGGGTAAGGGTTAGGTTAAGGATAAGTGTTAGGGTAAGGGTAAGGTTAATGGTAACCGTAAGTGTAAAGGAAAGGGTTAGGATAAGAGTAAGAATAAGGGTATGGGTAATGGTAAGGGTGAGGGTTAGGCTAAGGGTAAGTGTAAGGTTTAGATTTACGCTAAGGGTAAGTGTAGCAGAAAGGGTAAGGTTTACGGTAAGGTTTAAGGTTTAGGGTTAGGTTAAGGGGAAGGGGAAGGGGAAGGTAAGGGGAAGGGTTGGAGTAAGGTATAGGGTAAGGGTAAGGTTATGGTTAAAGGAAAGAGTAAGGGTAAGGAAAAAGTAAAGGTAAGGATTTGGGTAATGGTAAGGGTGAGAAGGGTTAGGGTAAGGGTTACGGTAAGGGTTAGGTAACGCAGTGTACAACCTGGGACGTCACACGCAGAGCTGCCTCTGGCAAGGTGAGTGAGGAACAGATGTAGCAGTTGTTGTGTTGTAGGTCTCACTGTTCCTCTAAGCATCCCCTCTTTGTCTTTTAGAGGTGTTGTAGCTGTTTGAAGAGGGTAGATTGAAGCATCTGCCTCGGGGGCTGGTAAGCGGCAGAGGTAAGGGAGCAGATGAGAGTAACTTACCTAGTTGTGCTGTGTCTTTGGATGCTGCATCGGCCTATGCGTTTCTTTTTCTTTCACAGGTGTCTCGCACAGGCTCAAAGGAGCAAACTGCACTCTGAAGAGCTGTGTAAGAAGAGGGGCTGGTCATGAGCTGGGTTGGAGCAGAACGACCAAGTAGCACAAGGTGACTATGAAAGGTGTCCGTCTTGCTTTGCAGGTGCCGTGGCAGGCTCTCCACAGAAGTGGATAAGGATATGAGATAAGGCCAGAGAGCGACAAGGAGCGGCACGTGCAGGGATGGTTTTGAAGCGCTGCGGTGGCTTACTCTTCTGTTCATCAGGTGCCACAGGCAAGGTGGGTTGTAACATCAGTCGTTATATTTGCATGAAAGCAGTTCACTTGAATGCCACAGTGCATCTGAGTAGGGTGTTCTAGCAGAACAAGCTTGTCTGGCACAGCGGTGCCTGATGGCAGTGTGTTTCCTCAGGTGAAGAGGTGCCTGAAGCCCCATCCTATCTAGCCTGCACACAATTATCTGAGAATGAAAGCTGCTTTCCAGTAATTCAGAAAGCCAAGTTACGTCTCAGCCTTTAGCATCTCGGGCTTTGGGGCCTGTCTGTAACATTTGGCACCAGCACTAATACTTTTTTTGGCATATGTTTAGCGTTTGGGGCCTGTGTCTGGGATTTGGGCCCTGTCTCGAACCACTGGGGCTTTGTCCTGGGTTTTGGAGCCTGCCTCTAGAGTTCAGGGCCTGTGATTAGGCTTTTGGGGTCTGTGTCTGGGGGCCGGTATCTGGGGGCAAGCGGGGAGCTGCTTGTAGACCCTTGGGGCCGGCATTGAGGGGGTTGGGAGCTGACTCTACACCTTTGGGGCCTGCTTCTGGGGGCGGGGGGGGGTTGAGACCAGCATCTGGGGGAGGGGTGGGAGCTCTTTGTATTCCTTTGGAGCCTGTGTCGGGGGGCGGGGGGGAAGGGGAGGGTTGGTTGGGAGGTGCTTGTACACTGTTGGAGCCTGGGTTGAGGGAGGAGGTTTGGAGCTGCTTCTACACCTTTGGGCCTGGCATCGGGGGTAGGGGGTTGGGTGCTGGTTGTAGGGGCCTGTGTTTGGGGGGGGGGGGGGCTTGGGACCTGCGTCTGGGGGAGGGGTGGGAGCTGCTTGTACACCTTTGGGGCCTGCATGTGTGGGGGGTCAGGGCCTGTGTCTAGCGGGCTGGGAACTGCTTGTACAATGTAGGAATCTGTTTCTGCAGGGTGGCTGGGAGCTGTTTGTACAACTTTGGGGCCAGCATCTGGGGGTGGCTGGGAGCTGCCTGTACACTGTAGGGGCCTGTGTTTGTGGGGGGCTTGGGGGCCTCCCTCGGGGCAGGGGGGTGGGTTGGGAGCTGCTTGTATAGGGTAGGGGGCCTGCCTGGCAGGGGTTGGGAGCTGCTTGTAGAATTTGGGTCGCTGTGTCTGGGGGGGCGGTTGGGGCCTGTGTCTCAGGGGTGTTGGGAACTGGTTGTACACCTTTGGGTCCTGTCTCAGGGGGGGAGCTACTTGTACACTTTTGGGGTCTGTATTTGAGGGGGGTTGTGATTCAAAGATCGAAGCCGAAATTCCTTTAATTGGTATATTCTTTATTGCAGCGCTGGATGCACGGGGGATCTCTCCACCTATCGTGAATACCTAAAGCGGAAAGCAGTCTTGAATTTATACAATCAATCTATCAATATTCTACAAGCACCTATACATATGCATTACCTATCCCCGCCTTCCCTCGCTTCTTATGCTAATTAGCCTTTTGGCACCTTGCGCCTGCGTAGAGCCTTCCAAGAATTGTGGGCAGGGGTCTTTGGGACGTGGGCAGGGGTCTCTGGGAGGAAGACCCCGAGTCTTCCTCACAGTGTACTTTTCACCTTTGGTCAAGAATCTGCTGAATTGGCATGTTTCTTAATTGCGAGAGCTGGTTGTTGCCAATTCTTCCATTTGTTGTATCTTTATAATGAATTCCAATGTCCAGTTTTGAGATTTATAGTCCTTACGTTTGTTTCTCTGTCCGTCTGCCGCTTCCTTATCATGAGTTTCAGTGTCTTGTTTTGAGATATACAGTCCATGTCTGGGGATTGTCCTTGCCTCCCCAATGCCTCCCCAATACCTCCTTAATCAATCCCCCCTTTTCTTTTCCCATGCAAATTCTTTTGCATCAGATACTTTCATTATTTACAGTAACACAACAAAGCAGGCATCTAAACAACATGCACACAAATATTCCTAACACTACTAATACGATTAGAGCAATGAATACTTGTTTCAACCATTGGAAATTGGGCAACCAGGAGGTTAACTTATTCCATATTTCACTAAAACTCCATGAAAGATCATCTTTACTGATCTCATGTAGGATCCTGGTCTGCTTCCATATTTCTTCCAGGTCGGTAGAGATCCTTCCACTCTGATCTACATACATACAACAGCTTGTGTTTATTACTGTACAGACTCCCCCTTGAGTGGCCAGTAACAAGTCTAGGGCCATCCGATTTTGGAATACTACCTGTGATAAACTAGATATCTCTTCTTGTTGAGCCTTTATAGCATCCAGAATTTTGTTTTCTAACTTCTCTATAATTGCAGAAATATTAACTATTGCCTTTTCCAATTCACTCACTCCTAACCATGTGACAAACCATCACACAAAACTATGAAAAGGGGTGTGTCTCTCTACCAATGGATTGTTAATTTTTCATCTGATTCTCCGGATATGATTTCTCAAGTAACCTTGAGGCACTACATCATGTACTGTCATATTGGGGACTACCGCTCCAATAGTGCAAGTTCCCTTCCAATTCTCAGGCAAGACCTTACGGGCTGTATCATTGCATAGCCAATACCACCCTTTTCCTTCTGGAACCGTCCAGCTGGTTGAATTTGCCCAGCCGCTAGTCGTACTAATATCAATTGTTCAATTACAAGATGTCTGATTTCCCACATAAGTAGTATCCGTATTTATACAATGCTGTTTTCCTATACCCTTTGGCGGGTTACACCTTTGTACACATACATAATAGGATTCTAACGGCATGAAGCTACTCACTTCTAGTTCCAAAACTTCTTAATATTTTCGACCCCAAGATGTGTTTTCCCACAAATTAGTCCAAGATAAGTTTGCAGGCAAGGGAATCCCGATTAACGATACACCCTTATTCCCATGCTGTGGCAGATGGGTGCATACCCAACAGTTCGTCTTATTAGTTACTTGAGAAATTGTTTGTATTAAGGTCAGGTGTAAGTTCTCATCCCAAGTTGCCCACCCCAAATCCGAGAACCGCACCCCTGCAATCATTAGGATCTGGAAAACCGTAATTTTGTTGGTCCAATTGGAGTGCTGGTCTATATCCTCGCCGGGACCTTCTTCACCCTTGAATTGTGGATCCAAGCTGCTTGCTTCTTAATCTTAATGGCGGTGTGTGTTGTCAGTAATACTTGGTATGCTCCCATCCACTTTCCTTCCATTTTTCCTGCACGGGTTGTCCTGAAAAAGTCTTTATATATATATAATCCCCGAGCTTAAAGGGGTGGATCGGTTGATCCAACCCTCTAGCCCTGGTCCCTAAAACAAATGTATGTACTTTATTTAATTGTTTCTGAAGTTCAGTTATATAAGCATATAAATATTCTGATCCTAACTGCATTAGGTCCTCTCCACTAAATAGAAATTGCTACGGCCTTCCATATAAGATTTTGAAGGGACTCAAATTCCCTTTTATTCTAGGTTTGACTCTAATTCCAAGTAATGCTAAAGGGAGGGATTGAGGCCATGACAAATTAGCTTCTTATCCAATTTTAGCTATTTATTGTTTAATTAAATGGTTCATTTTTTCTACCTGTCCACTTGCCTGTGGTCTATAAGGAGTATGCAGTTGCCAATCTATCTTTAGGATCTTACTTATCTGTTCTACCACTTGTGCACAAAGATGTGAAACTCTATCAGAAGACATTGCTACTAGAATCCCAAAGCATGGTATTATTTCGTTTAACAAGACTTTAACCACTTCTCTTGCTTTGTTTGTTCGACAGGGAAAGGCTTCAGGCCTTCCTGAAAACGTGTCAGTCAGAACCAGTAAATAATGATACCCCCCTTTTCTAGGGAGTTCTGAAAAATCAATTTGCCACTGTTGCCCCGAATAATTTCCTTTACCGATTATTCCAAATTTTATTCTATCCTTGGTATTGGGGTTATTGTGTAAGCAAATGCTACATTGTTGAGTTACTTGTTTTATCATATCGTCCCACTAATGTCTGACTCGGGCTCTTATGCAGTGTGCCAGCTCCCCAATGCGTTTTATTGTGTTCTGTAAGAACTATGGGCCATGTCAAACTAGAGGGTATTACTATGGGGTTATCTTTTAAATATACTCATCCATCTGGTTTCATTTTACCTTTCAAATCTTCAATTAATTTTAAGTCTTCTTTTGTATAATTTGATATAGTTTGGATTTTACCGTCTGGTATCAAAGACAATGCCTTCACCTCAGTTATTTCAGCTGCCTGCTTAGCCTCTGCCAATCGATTTTCCAATTTCAAAATCGCTGTTCCCCTTTTGGTGTCCCTGACAATGCATGATAGCTACCTTTTCTGGTTGTTTTACAGCCTCTAACAATTTTAAAATTTCTTCAGCATACTTTGTGTTTTCACTGAGCGGTCAGCAATCCATGTTCTTTCCAAATTGCTCCATGAGCATGTACCACGCCGAATGTATATTTAGAATCTGTCCAAATATTTACCCTTTTTCCCGCTGCCAGTTCCAATGCTCTCGTGAGAGCAACTATCTCCGCCTTTTGAGCTGATGTTCCAGGGGGTAAAGGCTTAGACTCGATTACCTGCTGAGTAGTTGTTATAGCATATCCAGCTTTACGTTGTCTTTGCGTAACAAAACTGCTCCCATCCGTGAACCAAGTTTCTTCCGCATCTTCCATGGGCTCCTCCTTAAGGTCTGGTCGGCTGGAATACACAGTCTCTAGAGTTTCTAAACAATCGTGAATCACAGCTTGTGCCGGAGCATCACTAAGAAAAGAGGCTAGATTCACAATATGAATTATCACAATTTCCACGTCGTCCTGTTCTACCAATATTGCTTGATATTTCAAAATCATCAATTCTTGTTTAAGTTGTTTAAAGACTTTTTGTGCTTCTCCAGTCCAGACTAACTTTGACTGGTTAATCTTTATCAATTCACATAGAGGCTTTACCAATAGTCCATAATTATAAATCCAAAGGCGACACCAACCTGTCATTCCTAAAAAGGTTTGTAGCTCCTTTACTATTTGAGGTTCTGGAGTCCGGCAAATGACTTCCTTATGTTCAGTTCCTAGTTCTCGTTGTCCTTCCGAAATGTCAAATCCCAGATAGGTCACACTTTGTTGAGCCAGCTGGACTTTCTGTCAAGAGACTTGATATCCATTTAAACCCAGAAAATTAAGACGACTTATAGTCCATTGAATACAACTCCCTTTAGTCTCGGTAGCTATTAAGAGATCATCTACATATTGTAACAAAGCACCTTCAGTGTCCGGAGGTATCCATGTTTCAAGTTCCCTTGCTAATTGGTTTCCAAAAATAGTGGGGCTATTCTTGAATCCTTGAGGTAGTAATGTCCACGTAAGCTGCGTCTTTCTGCCTGAATCGGGATTTTCCCATTCAAAGGCAAATAGGTTTTGGCTTTCTGTGGCTAAGCCTAGGCAGAAGAAGGCATCTTTTAAATCCAGTACGGTAAACCAGACTTGACTATTCTTTAATTTAGTCAGCAAAGTATAAGGGTTTGCCACTACTGGATGTATATCCTCAGTGATTTTATTTATGGCCCTCAAATCCTGAACTAGCCTATAGCTTTTTCATCTGCCTTTTTAATTGGCAATATGGGTGCATTGTATTCTGATTCGCATTCAATCAATAATCCATACTGTAAAAATTGATCAATTATCTCTTTAATTCCTTTCCTATCTTCTATCCTCAAAGGATATTACTTAACCTTAACGGGTTTCTCTCCTGGCTTTAATTTAATAATTAAATTTTAGGATTAGGTGCTGGTTGTAGGGGCCTGTGTTTGGGGGGGGGGGGGCTTGGGACCTGCGTCTGGGGGAGGGGTGGGAGCTGCTTGTACACCTTTGGGGCCTGCATGTGTGGGGGGTCAGGGCCTGTGTCTAGCGGGCTGGGAACTGCTTGTACAATGTAGGAATCTGTTTCTGCAGGGTGGCTGGGAGCTGTTTGTACAACTTTGGGACCAGCATCTGGGGGTGGCTGGGAGCTGCCTGTACACTGTAGGGGCCTGTGTTTGTGGGGGGCTTGGGGGCCTCCCTCGGGGGGGGGGGGGAGGGTTGGGAGCTGCTTGTATAGGGTAGGGGGCCTGCCTGGCAGGGGTTGGGAGCTGCTTGTAGAATTTGGGTCCCTGTGTCTGGGGAGGGGGTTGGGGCCTGTGTCTCAGGGGTGTTGGGAACTGGTTGTACACCTTTGGGTCCTGTCTCTGGGGGGGAGCTACTTGTACACTTTTGGGGTCTTTATTTGAGGGGGGTTGGGAGTTGCTCATGCATTCTAGGTGCCTCCCTTTTGAAAAGGGTTGGGGCCTGCATCTGTGGGTGGTTGGGAGCTGCTTGTACACTATAGGGGCCATGGTCTTGGAGGGGGGTCTGGGCTGTTTATACACCTCTGTGGCCTGTGTTTGGGGGGGGGGGGTGGGCCTGTGCCTGGGGGAGTTGGGAGGTGCTTGTTCACTCTAGGAGCCTCCATTTGGGGGTCTTTGGGGCCTCCCTTTGAGGGGGAGGGAGTTGGGAGTTGGTTGTACACCTCCGCATCCCATGTCTTGGGGAGGGGGGGGGGGAGTGGGACCGGTCTCTGAAGGGGCGGGTTGTGAGCTGCTTGTACACCTGTGTCGGGGGGGAGGGTAGGGGGGATGGCGGGGGGCGGGCCCGGGTCTTGGGCCAGTGTCTGGGTGGAGTCCAGTTCTTGGGAGGGGGTGGTGGGGTAGGAGCTGCTTGTGGGCAGTTGGGGTCTGCATCTGGGTGTGGTTGGTGCCTGCTTCTGTTGGCAGTTTGGGGCCTGCTTGTAGACTTGTGCAGCCTGGGTTTGGGGGCTTTTCTGTAACGTTTGGGGTCTGCATTTTTGCTTTGGGATGCATCTTGAGCTTTTGAGGCCTAGCAGTAGCATTTGGGGCCTGCATCTGGGGCTTTTCTGTAGCATTTTGGTTGCGTATTTGTGATTTGGGGCCTGTATCGTGGGTTTTGCCTTTTTTGTAGTTTCCATCTTTGTGTGTGTGTGTTTCGTTGTTGGTTGTCTGGGGTTAGGGGCAGTTTGGGGTTTGGATTAAGGTCAGTGTCATTAGCGTTAGGGGGTTGATAATAAGGGTTAGGGTTGTGGTTAGAGTTGTTAGGTTTAAGGGGAATAAGGATTTCAGGGTAAGGGGATCAAGGTTGTGGGAATAAAAATGTTGTTTTTGCGCAGTTACATCCTGTAGAGGGAAGGAAGGTGGTATTGAGATATGCTTGCAGTGATAAGACAGCTTAACAGTGTGAAATGAGTTCATCTGATTCGTGTCAATATGGAACAATGCTAGGGCCGCATGATATGATGAAAAGTCTGAGAAAACCAGAGTGGTTAATATATATAGTTCTTGAATCTTGCAAAGGAATGGTCCAGCAATTCCGGTCAATAGAGGATAAGAGAACAAAGGGGTTTCAGAATAACTGCTAACTATTACAACTGTTGCATGGGACACTATGCAAGTGTCTGCCATCCAGCCAAGATGGACAAAGGAGATGGACAAGAGAAAAGCCTGGGAGGAAGACTACAAGCCTTCAGTACGAGCGGCCCCCAGAGGGACCACCGGAGACTGATAACGCCTGCACCAGTGGGAGGGTTTGGATTCTGGGAACTAATTAGAATAACCCTGCGTTTTGTAGAAGTAGTAATGAATATGTATTAGCCTAGCAGCATAAAAACCAGCCGCCTGATGTAACTTGTGTGCGTCTTGGTGGAGCAGAGACTCCTGGCGCACCCAGCGCTGCTTGCTTACCTCTATTCATTTAATAAATTGTAAATTTCAATTGCAATCCTATTTGGGACCCAGTCATTTATTACAAGTGGGCTCTCGTCCAGGAGGGCTTTGGTTCCTGATTTCTGGTTTGATCTAGGAGAGGCACCCCCACCATTTGGTGGCTGCTGTTTGAGTCAGGTCGGAACTAATGGCATCTTAAACCTGAATAAAGGTAAGCAAAGTTTCTGATTCTTTTTTTCAGCTCCCTTGCCAGCTGCAGCACTATATTTTGCCCATAATTGTGTGTGTGAAGATCCGAACGAAGATGACGGAGTCGTAAGCATTTAAAGCGTATACCGTTCGGTTGGGTGGGGTTCGGTTGCCTGTGTGTGTAAGAGTGTGACTGAGATGGAACTTAGTTCCGAAGCGATTGTGGAGGTCTTCTAACCGCGGTTCCAATCTCCCGCGAGGGACTTGGCCGGTGAAGGACCGAAGGGATTCCTATAGGACTTGTGGGTGTGTGATAGGTCCTCGACCCCCTGCAAGACACTCTTACTAAGGTAACCAAGGGCTATGGGAATTGCCATAGTAAAATTCCTAGATGGGTCAGACAAAATCAAAGACCAGAGACCAGAAGAAAGGGAGCAAATTACCAGTCATACCACCAGAAAGTCCATTAGGAATAACGATTCGAAATTGGAATGATAGGGACCCCAGAAAAGGAAAAAGTAAATTAAAAATGGTCCAGTATTATGTGACAGAATGGCCAAAGGAGCCTTTAAGACTACATGTCTTTTGGCCTGTTTTTGGAACCTTCGAAGACTGGATTTGCCAGGCCTTAAATATCCATGTTAATTCAAAGGAAGCTTTTAGCCAGGAAGAAAGCGATTATGCAGGATTATGGATCAGGAGGACTTCAGGTCCTTTTCCAGCCTCAATATTTACACTAAAAGCAGGTAAGAAATTTGAAGAACAAGAAGAACATGAAAAAGAAAAAGAAGATAAACGTGAGCCGTTGGATAAGCTACCACCTCCATATCCTAACAATCCACCCCCGGCGGCTCCCCCTCCGGTGGCTGTGGTATCGCCACCAGTACCACCGTTGCCCCAGCTTCCACCACCAACAGCACCAGAATTAGACCGACCTCCGGCCACATGCAGGAGAAGCAGGACGGAAGTATCTGAGAGGGCTTCTCTATATCCCTTAAGGGAGGTAACTGGTGTATAACTGGTGCGCGTCTTGGTGGAGCAGAGACTCCCGGCGTACCCAGCACTGTTTGCTTACCTCTATTCATTCAGTGAATTGTAAACTTTGATTGTAATCCTATTTGGGACTTTTATTTATTATAACAGACAACCTTGTAAAACGCAGACAACCAGAATCCTTACAGCAATTAGGTGGAAATCACGGCGTAAGAAACATTACCACCTCAAAGAGTAAAAACCTCAAAAGAAATGTGACTTGTAACAGGCCAGCAGCTGTGTATTTTCTGTGAAGCACCAGCTAGATTATGAACCTTGAATAGCACAGTTAAAGGGGAAACAGGGGAGGGTCGGGAGGGTCCCGGTCCTCGGCAGAAAAAAAAAGTGTATAAACTGTGTATGGAATTAGTAGGCACCCTCCTGCTTGTGGGACACCCGCCATTGTAATCTCGAATAATAATGCTACTGTACTGAGATCCTCGACTCAGCCTATGCTATTTGCTACAGATTGATTCAGGGTTTTAAGGTTTCAGGGATTGGGCACTAGGGTTGGGTTTCAGGGTAAGGGGTTTCAGGGTTTATGTTTAGGATTTTAAGGTTTTTAGGGTTGGAGTTTTAACGGTTAGGGTTTTAAGGATTTGGGGGTTAGGGTTTTAAGGGTTTCAGGGTTAGCGTGTTAGGGTATTAGAGTTTTTTGGGTTGTAGTGTTGATATGTTTTTTAGGGTTAGAGTCTTAAGGTTTTATTTTTGGTCAGTTATTTACGGTTAGGGTTTTAAGATCTTTTTTTTGTTTTGTTTTGTTTTGTTTTTTCAGGTTAGGTTCTCCAGGTCCAGGGTTTTGAGTATCCTAATTTTGGGGGTTTGGATTTTGAGCATCTTAATTTTTGGGGTTAGGCTTTTGTGTGCCCTAATTTTTTGGGATAGGCTTTCAAGCATCCTAAGTAATTGGGTTAGGGTTTTGAGCATCTTAATGTTTCCAGGATAGGGTTTGGAGCATCCTAAGTTTTCGGGAAAGGGTTTTGAGCATCTCAATGTTTCCAGGATAGGGTTTTGAGCGTCCTAAGTTTTTGGAATAGGGTTTGGAGAGTCCTAAGTTTTCTGGATAGAGTTTGGAGCGTCCTAATGTTTTCGGGATAGGGTTTTGAGCGTCCAAAGTGTTATAAGTTGCCCCCTTAATTAATTTTCATAGAGCATTGTATTAATCATAGAAAGGAATTTATTGAGTGAGCAAACATCAAGCAAAACAGCACTGGGCGGCCGGGGAGTCTCAGCTCCGCCAACAGCACGCACCTCACCCCCGCCAGAGTCCCTTTTTATTTATATTTTGCTAATTCCGGGATTACGCAGCACATCCTGGTATATTCTGCGACTGCGCGCACTGTTGCTAGGGGGTCGTCTCTGTCCCTCTGGTGGTTGTGAAGATGAAGGCCGTAGTCTTCCTCGGCGTTGTGGTTCAACTTCTTTTATTATTTGGTCATGTTGGCCCAGCGTTAGACAGGAAGGCATGTATGTCGATACACTACTTTAGCAACTTATCAGGAGATGGTTACATGAGCTTTGCAACAGTGTCTTTGAACAAAAGAGGCAACTGAGATGCAGAAGGAGAATGGGTTGGGGGGTCTATTTTTTGTTACGTTAAGCAAAAGAATTTTCATAATGTCTAGGCAAGCATTATGCAGC